>NW_015505288.1:604391-633429 GCF_001515645.1 Sinocyclocheilus grahami | reverse complement strand
TGCACTGTAATCCAAATCTTCCGAATCCATACGACTGCGAGGAACAGACCCAAATCCAAGCCTTTATTCGGCGATCTTCATTTCCATCCCGAGCAGCGAGTCCAGCGACCGTAAACAGCAAAGCCCACGCTGACTGACGTGCTCTTTACAAAGTCAAATGTTGCCGCTTCAAACGTTTTAATGGCAGGATAATCGAACGCTCATTGGCTCTCGGCTGCATTCGTCACAGATTGCTACATGCCGTGTTTCTGATGAGGTGTGTTTGAATGATGCGCGCGTGCCCTCACGACTTCGCAGAGTGGATCGGGAAAATAATCTGGATAATATTTTCAGCGATTAACAACATAAATTCTGCTCTGCACCTCACACAAACCTACTGTATTCCGCCAGAGAGGACTGCGACTGCAATGCATCGTCATTTTAATTACTTTTGTTACTGCTTTTGACATTTTTGCAATAAATAAATGATTGTAATTGCATTTATCTGTCTGTCACATTTTTCTTATACTGTACAGAAATAGTTATGTTAAGGTTTAGAGGTAGGAATTGGATTAGCAGCTATAAAAATATTTTAATGCTATATTGTTACTAAAATGGTTATTTTCCTGCATATTTTGGTCAATTGCGTTTTATATCCTTTTATATCCTCTATTAAATGGGTATAGGTTTGGGGGTAGGTTAAGGGGTCTAAAAATCTAAATTGCATATTAATAAAATTATAAAAATGCATATTTGCTATAAAATGGGTGGGTTTAGGTTTGGGGGTAGATTAAGGTGTCTAAAAATCTAAATCGCTTATTGATAAAATGATAAAAAATGCATTGATACGAATATCTTGATCCAAAAGATACGTAAATATTTGTACGTTTTTTTTATCTAAAAATATGTAGCGATTTGTACATTTTAAACGTTGAAATACGTCTAAATTGTAAGTTTTAGCATCAATAAAAACGTACACAAATTTACGTTTTGTGCTTGTAAATATTACATATTAATACCTATGTATAAACATGAGACCAGGCTGGATCCACACACAGAGGTTCACTGCCCTATCACTGACATAATAGACAGTCAGTTTCCACACTATTGGATTTTCAGATCACGCTGAATCACACATCAAGGCATTAACAACTTAATCATGGCACTCTTTTAAATTTAAGCTATTCCGCAGCCCACTCCAGCATGCTCTCTGTGCATAATTCATTGAGAAGATGGAGAGCCGTGCATGAATTTGATGGCCATTTTCCTCAGCCACATCTGACAATCGATATCTCCAGAGCTTGAAACAAGAGCATGTAATGAAATACAAATGATTCCCCCTCCCAAAATACAACAGACCCTGTGCCATACTAGATTCGGACTAGAGCACACAAGATGACACACGCTAGCAATATGCTGTGTGCTTTTGACTGTGGGCAATTCTCTGATCTGCAGACTGCACAGTTCATGAACATGTTGCTAGTCCTCCCACATCAGCTATATTTGAAGTGCAAGTGCTATTATGCAAGTCAATACAGACTCCCACTAGCTCAAGGCAAAATCATTGATCATGCGAATAAAACAGTCTTTATCTGTCTCCTTCCTTCGGCTCCTCTTTCTTTCAAATGCTGTACATCTGTCTGTCCAGAATTTATAACTTCCATGCTAAAAGGATGCATTGAGTACCTCTGTTCATTTCAGCAAATAATTATTGAATTAAAGAATAAAATTATAAAAAGTGTGTTTGAGTGAACATTGTTCGCTAAAGGCAAGTCTATTCAATGATAGAGTTGTTCATGAGAAAGCAGTCAACAGAATAATTCTGGTTTTATCTTAAATTGATAAAAGTACAAGATTATCGCCACCTCCATTCTGTCTTCTTTCACTGTCTAAAGTCTGGCTGATTCCAGACACACTTACATCTGCAGCTTTAATATGCCCAGCTCCTCAGGGCACGTCTGACCATATGCTGCCTCTGAGAAAACCTCCTTCGAGGTTAAGCTTTCAAAGTTTTCTTTGAGGTTACATAGTTGAATTTGTGGAAATCGTTGACCGAGAGAGCATACAATTTTTTTCAAGACAAAGAACAACCAGAGTCTTCATATTTTGTGCTTGTTTTTTTACATTTCTATGGAAGGTTTGGTGTAAGGTGTGATTATAGCTGTTTGGGACTAGAATCATTAAAAGTGTTAGTGGTGCAAAATACTGTTACAGCATTGAAAATGTCAGTGATTGTGTTGGAAGTTTCTAAGCATGTTTTGTTTTCCTCACCTCAGGAAATGAATGGCTGTATGCTCAAGAACTGGACTTAAAGCTAGAAATCAACAGCATAACCAAGCAATAATTAGGCCTTAATAAAGAAGTGCTGTGGTGGTACCCAGGTAAAACAGTGGTATCAGGTGGTAATATGTGAGTACTTTGAAATTTGAGACCACTACTGAAAATGCTTCTATTTTGCACCCCCCCAAGAATATAATGAATAAAGGAATATAAATAAAGGAATAATTCACCTCTGCTGAAATTTTCCATCCAAGACAAGATGAGTTAGAGTGGTGCAAAATACTGTTACAGCATTGAAAATGTCAGTGATTGTGTTGGAAGTTTCTAAGCATGTTTTGTTTTCCTCACCTCAGGAAATGAATGGCTGTATGCTCAAGAACTGGACTTAAAGCTAGAAATCAACAGCATAACCAAGCAATAATTAGGCCTTAATAAAGAAGTGCTGTGGTGGTACCCAGGTAAAACAGTGGTATCAGGTGGTAATATGTGAGTACTTTGAAATTTGAGACCACTACTGAAAATGCTTCTATTTTGCACCCCCCCAAGAATATAATAAATAAAGGAATATAAATAAAGGAATAATTCACCTCTGCTGAAATTTTCCATCCAAGACAAGATGAGTTAGTTTCTTCATTTGAAAAGTGAATAGGTGCCATCAGAATCAGAGTTCAGATAGCTGATAAAAACATCACAATAATCCACATGACTCCAGTCCATCAATTAATGTCTAATGATGCGAAAAGCTGCGTGTTTGTAAGAAACAAATCCATCTACATTTTGTGACTACATTTTCTGCAAATTCCCACTTTTGGGTGAACTATTCCTTTTACCATTAATCATTTTTATTTTTTGCGAAGAAATTGGGAATTTTATCTTTGCTCATTAACCTAACAATAGTGAAATATCTGATTTTTTTTTTTTTTTACTTTATTGTGATAACATTTTAATTATATTTTAAATTCGAGATATTTAAAACCTCACTGTATAGCCTATAAACCGGAACCAGTGATTGTCATTTTACATGTTGATTTTATTTATTAGGAAAGTAGGTTTAAAAGGTTAATAAAAAGGAATGTACAACATCAGTTACTGCTGTAAATCTAAAGAAAGCATTGAGTGGGATGAACATTCAAATCTAGCACTGTGTAAGGCAAATCTCAGACTGCGTAATATAAGTGAGTATTGAATATTCAGTGTGTATTTCATAAGAGACCTCAGTTTTTAAAAGTCTCCGTTAAACACAAATCTCCTTTGATGGCTCTCAGGAGAGTGATTCTGTTGAGTGCTCCTGGCTCCCTCCCTAAGAGCAGCTCTCAAATCTCTGCTGTCGCTTTCACCAAGATAACTGAGGCCCCTGAATGCTCTCAGGGTCACTTTGACACTGCACTTCTAATGTGTTGAGTAATATTCACTTTGTCTGGGTACAGATTTTCCTCATGGCTCTTTTCAGGGGATTCAATCGCATACTGAGAGGAAGGTGCACTATGTTCCAATAACACCAGGAAAAAGGGATAGTCCACCCAAAAATGTAAATTCTCTCTTCATTTATTCACCCTCATGTTGTTCCAATACTCTATGCATTTTTTTGTTCTGTGTAAGACAAGAAATAAGATATTTTGTAGAATGTGGGTAACCAAAGAGATTTGGGAATTCCATAGTATTTTTTTGTCCAAACTATGGGACTTGAAACAGTTTGGTTACCAACATTTTTCAAAATATCTTCTTTCATGTTCCACAGAAGAAGGAAACTCACTGGAAGACATTAGGGTGAGTAAATGATGACAGATATTTCCTTTTTTGGGTGGACAATCCAGTTAAGAAAGTTAATAAGGTCCATTTTGTATTATTTATGTTAAGTCCAAATGAGAAATGCGGATCTGAGAGGATTCAAGATTAAATGTCATTTTCTATCCAATTAGCAGACAAGATTTACTTCATAAATTGAGATGTGATACTCAACAAGTTTGTTTTTGTTATAATGATAATGTACTTCCAGAGTACTAGTGTCGAGTCGCAGGGTTTCATACAGACTTAGAAGTGGCAAGACTGGTGGTTGTAAAATTGGATGTCTTGCTCTGGTTGTCTGAAAGTATACAAACATTGAATTCAATTTCAAGGCACTGTTTCTGCTCGGGTAGGATTTTTAGAAATAATTGAAGAGAACAAAGTCGGTACACTAAAACACCTGCCACAGTACTTTTCGACTTTATATCATTAAACACTCAGCAGGTGTTCTTTAATGCAAAACCACTTCTTGTACTGAGTGGATGCTTTTGGATTGCCGGTTTGTGCATGCTAATGTGGAGTGAGTGTTTTAAGTTGTTTATTGAAGGAATAGTCCTCCCCCCAAAAAACATTATTTGCATATCAGTGCTCATGTGCTTCCCTTCCAGGTTCACACCAGAAATGAGCTGTTTCAGATTAGTGCTTCATTCAAATCGAGCCGAAAATAACCAAAAAGTGCCATATGTGGTGTTGAAACACCCGGTTTCCAAAAGATTTCTGGAGATTTGGCCTTCTGTAGGTTTGCATCATTATCAGTGGATCAAGACCAACCAAGGATTTGACACAAATTATGATAGTTCACCCATGCCAGTCATCATGATTGCATCTGCTTTAATAAGACCCAGTTGCTCCAGAGCTCCTTTCAGTGGATTTTCATTTCCCCCGAGGCATTTCATAAACTCTGGAGTCAAATGACTGATTTTAACTTTCAAACTGACAAATATATGGACAAAAACCATCAATGATCTAATCGGACCTAGATTTCTTAATAGATAGATAGATAGATAGATAGATAGATAGATAGATAGATAGATAGATAGATAGATAGATAGATAGATAGATAGATAGATAGATAGGCTTTTATTGATCAGAACCACTGTCACCTCAGCTGATCTGGATATAAATCAGCAAACTTTTGTCAGTTCACGTCAAGATTTGGGACTAAACTATGTATTGTTTTTCCTGAGTGGACCAGCTAGCATTTATATTTTCTTCTATTTTTCTCCTGCATGTTCAATCACTCCAAGACCAGTATGTTAGCCGTTGGCTACCGAACACTTCATTGACTGCATTCATTTTCATGGAGATTTTCAAACATAATTTATTCATCATGGAACAGGCCATCTTCTGCGACCTGTCAGCTCTTTGACAGTAAAGGGACGGGCATGGTGTTTGCATATACACAGATCACAAAGAGGTTTGCTTTGTTCCATAAAGCAATCTTTTTGCCTTTAATGTTGTCATTTCTTGATCTGTTGACTTCAAAGTAGTTGGCTTCTTTTGCACGCAGCATGCAGAACTACCAATTCCCCCTTTTTGTTTGTATCAAAGGTTTAATTTGGTTTGTTGTGAATAGATTTCAGATTGAACCTAGTGAGCAGGAGTTTTGTCATATTGGATCATTTCATTTAAGAAGATATGAGGCTCTTTTCAGTGCCGTGATTTGTCCCCCATAGCAGCCTGATCTGTGTTGATGCCAACGTTGTCCATATTTTCTCTAATTAATTGATTTCAGATGAATCAGTCTCTGAATCATTTACAAATCTCATGGGATTTGTCCCACTTTGAAAATAAGCCTTTTTGTTGTATTATCTTCAAACTAACATTTGTATGATTTAGATTGTAATCTAATCTAACCTGGTACATTACAAATATTCATTTTCTTTATCAATATTTTTGTCTTCCAGTAAAAATGTTTAACGATTCTTAAAACAAGATATATTTATTTGAGAAATATTTTTTTAAGTAAGTGTATTTCTTACCCCTTTTGATTTTTCCCCTTGTTTTCATCATAAACCTTCTAAATTTGGTCAGATTTATGTTTAAAAGGGGGAAGAAAAAAATCGTTATATCATTTTATTATTATTATTATTATTTTATATCTATTGGACAAAAAGATCAAGCATTTATTTTGTTTTATCTTAGTTGTTATTTAATTTATTTATTTTTTATTTAATTTTATTTTTTTGCAGTGCAGGTTGGTGATTGAAAGTTGGTGACATCCCCCCCCCCCATTCCATTCCATTCCCTGTAGTTTAATAACCTATGCAATGTAACTGTCACCCTTCGTGCTTTGTTTTGTCAATTTACTTTGGTCCTAAACGTGTTAGACACTTTGAATGTGAGGTGATCTGAATTTCAGCTAGTGTAAATAAGTTCACCCATTGATTCTTGTTTGAAATGTGCTCTGGTAAGTTAGAAGCTTATAGGATCCTACTATAGGAAAGGAAACTGTCTGACCTTTCATTATCAGTGAGTCAAAGACATTGCAGGGTGCCAAGAGCCTCTAGGGTCTGGCCCTGACTCGTTCCCAGGCCCTGAAGCACTATAGTGGAAACAGTGAGCAGAGGAATGTTTCTCATCAGACCAAGAAGACTCTGACACTTGTAACAGAGGGAAAGTGATGAAAGGCATTTGTTACCTTCAAATGAATTGATTTTGTTGAGTCAGCAGCCCAAAAAGTTTTGCTTCAGAAAAATAGTAAAATATGAAACCTTATCACTCAAACAAAACGCTTTTTGATTGAACTTTGATTTTTATGATTTATATATAATAATGTTTTCAATGTATTAACTAGAAACAGCATTTTTTTCATGTTGTAGACATTGTTCCAAACAGACAATCAATCGAATTTCTCATACAGCTTCCCTATTTAAATTAAAATACAAATATTAAGATGAAAAGATATATAGAATTTTTAAAGAAATAAAAATCATGGTTTTTCACAAAAATATTGAGCGACACAACTGTTTTCAACAAGATTTTAAAAATCTCAAAACTTTTGAACGGTAGTGTATATGACTTGCTTTTTAAGCTGTGTGGACGATGTTGACAAATAGAAAAATTGCATTCAGGTCTTGCTACGTTCCACTTTTCATGTTCTAATCAATCCTAACCTAAATGATATCCAGTTGCACTCAAAAATACAATATATACAGGCATTAAAATGCATTTGCAAACAGGTTTTCAGGTTGACTTATGAATGTAATTTACATGAGTTCAGCAGTGTTGTGCAATAATGGATTGTTTTGGGGGTTTTAGGATTTGTTTCCCCCCCAAACAACAAATATGAGAGCATGTGAATGAATTCTGGTCTAGCTTGACTCTCATTATCCATTACATACATTACTACAATTCATTATTTAATGTTTAACTATTTCCCTCTCCCGCTCTGGAATGGAATCATATCAGGAGACACAGTGGTGTTGTAGTTATGAGCGATGAATATTTAAGCTCACTTGTCTGTTTTGCTGCTCTGAAGAACTGCTGAACTCTGCACTTGAGATCAGGGAACTGGTTTATAGCGCAGCAGAAACTCACCAGCGGCACGGGGCGACTGATGTGGCCTAATCTCTGTCTCGGAGCTAGACACAGCAAATTATGCATTGGTTGGGAACACACACACACACACACACACACACACACACACACAGTCTTTCCATGCAAAATCCACTTATCTTAGTCAGGCAGAAGAGTCCTGGATTTAATGGCTGTCGGAGACATGATGTGTGAAGCGAATGTGGCGTTAGCACTTTGTGACTAGACTGTGAAGTAACAGCTAAACATTCAAACTTAATTGAAAAGCTGATCATTTAAATAAAATCACATTGCGTGCAGGCAATGGAACTTTAATAAGAGAGCAATAATCTCGAACTCAAAGAAGAGGTGTCTTTCAAAAGGTCAGAGTGTGTTTCAACATGTATTTGACACATACTGTACACATCACATCATTTCCTAATAACCCTCCTGTGAATTTTTAATCAATGGCATCTGTGAGTCATTTGGGATAATTACTTATTCTTGCTATGAATATTCGTGAATCTGAAACATGATTATCAAGTAAACAATATGTGTAATCGCACACAATATAAGCATTTAAGAAATTATGTGTTAACCTCTCAAGATGGATATGACTGGGCTTTTACTAATGAACATGTCCCAACATCATTATTGGGGCTCTCTAGTATTATTTCTTTTTTTTCCAAAGAAACAATGAATAGATTCATGATTTTTGCCTGGTAGACACCTGTGGCGGCTCGTGGGTTTTAAAATAGAGGAGGCACACTAATTGTATTGGTCTGGGATCCCTGCCGGTTATTATTATTATTATTTGCTTAACCACTTTAAGATGGCTTTTTGGTTGCTTTTAGTCAGAAAACGTAAAGAAACCGACATACATACAGCAAAATAATATAATTTCACTTACCTGGCCTATCACTTGAAGCAAACATCCATCCCTTCTTAAAAGTCTGTGTTAAAAGAGAGCTGCTTGTTGCGCCCTTTCATTAAGCCGACTGCTGTAACGTTAGCCTATATCCAGCTTAGGCTGTTTTCCCTAAATTTGCATATATACTTTTTGAATGACAGCTTGGTTAATCTGTTGGCGATCAAATATTCAATATCGCTACTCATCATAAGTACTTGGTACATTATCAGCGCAGCAGGAGAGGTTCAAACTAATATCACGTAATTTACGTCTCTGTGATGATTGGTTGATATCAGAAGGAGGCTAGCCTTCCTTGCGAGGTTTCTTTTCTCAACACTCCTCAGCGCTGAAAGTGAACACTCGATGCTGATTGGCTAATTTTTTTTACCAACGGAGGCACGAGAGCTCCGCGCTCCCCGGGCCTCCCCCGACCCTTCTCTATCATTAGCGGTTGTAATTATATCAGCAGATTCGGCACATTCGCGATAGAAAAGCGGCGCTTTCACGTTATGGTATTACAACTGTGAAATTACAAACAAAAATACACATTCTGAGACACGAACTGAAATGAATTGTGAATTTTATTAACATTAAATCGTCCTCCTCCCATTTTCACCTCATAATTATGGGGAGGCTGTGCCTCCCCTGCCTCCCCCGACTAAATGGGCAAAAAAGACTCGTATCCTACATCTCAGGTGGGAAACCCACTGTATCTGGAGACCAGAATATCAGTGGCTACATAAAGGGTCGTGAAACCCTAGACTACTTTTTCTGAGATTTTAGCAGAGGTGTTGCACATCATAGAAGACAATGTTAGCATCCGATAATTTTAACTGTTGGAGAAAACTGGTTAATTTTAAGCTTTTTGCGCTATTTTCGTCTTCCGGGTTTAAAATCGACATTGTGTTGACATCACAATTTGTGACGTGGCAATGGACTATAGTACATCAATGACGGTCTGTGTCTATTAAATTATTAATGAGACTGCGTGTTCTTATCCTATGAGAAGAGGCTTCGCTTAATTATTCACAACAGCATGTGTTGATTTGCTATGACAGACGTTTCAGACTGTGAGATGACATCGCGCATGTTAACTGAGAGAAACGTTCATGGATGGAAGAAGTGTGTTTGTTTTTGCTTTGTAATAAGAGTTCGGCACAAACGTGATTCATTCACTTGGTGAGTATAACCGTTTTTACAGCTCTGTGACACAACCCGTCAAAAGGCTTATATAAACGCCACAGAATAAGCCTTAAAAGTTCTTAGAGGTGCAACAGTGCGTTTTCGATGCAGAGTGCAAATGGCTGTGCATTTATTTCAAGTCAAGTCAAGTCAAGTCTGCTTTATTGTCAATTCTTCCACATGTGTGTGAGTGCTGAGTGGAGGGTAGTGGCGATGGCGTCATCGGTCGAGCGTTTGGACCGATATGCAAACTGGAAGGGGTCCAAGGAGGGGGGGAGGGCAGACTTGATGTGGTGCATGACTAGCCGTTCAAAGCACTTCATGAGGATGGGGGTAAGTGCAATTGGACGGTAGTCATTGAAGCAGGATGGAGATGACTTCTTCGGGACTGGAATGATGGTGGTAGCTTTGAAGCATGTGGGGACAACAGTCTGACTTAGCGAGATGTTGAAAATGTCTGTGAAGACATCGGTGAGTTCCACTGCACAGTCTCTCAGTACACGCCCAGGAATGTTGTCAGGACCCAGAGCTTTGTGTGCGTTGATATTTGTGTTTTTAACTCGATGGGAGCGAAATGAAACTGTCTGAACGCGAAGCTGTGTGTGTTGTTTGTCTGTCTCCCCTCTTCCCCCTCCTCTGCTCTGCTCCGCTCCGCTGCACACCACGCCCACTTTTTAAACATTTTTTAAAACTGTGGTGAGAACTAACCAGTGCTGAAACGGGGGGTGGGGGGTTCATGACCCTTTAAAGTAAGTTTTATGGGATTGAAATCATATTTATTAAGATATGTGACTCTCTGATTGTCAAATGCATACTCCTGGCTGCTTTAATATTGTCTGCATAATCAAATAACTGATGTTAAAGGGGTCATATGATGCGATTTCAATTTTTCCTTTCTCTTTGGAGTGTTACAAGCTCTTGGTGCATAAAGAAGATCTGTAAAGCTGCAAAGACTAAAGTCTCAAATCCAAAGAGATATTCTTTATAAAAGTTAAGAGACAACCACGCCTACCTAAAATGGCTCGTTCTAACACGCCCCCACATGTCTACGTCACGATGTGGTAAGATTTGCATAACGCTGCCCAAATGTTCACGCAAAGAAAGAAGGCGTAACTTTTATTCTCGCTGTAGTATTGTTGCTGCCGCCACGTCATGAAGGTGCTGTGTGTTTCGTTGTGAAAGCGAAACTACTTTGTTTGGCTTTCCAAATGAGGACGATATCTGCTTCATCATGCCTAGAGTTGATCCGTGCTGGTTGCTGAGGAAATACATCAACTTCGCGCTGTGGATCGCCGGATCGGCTTTCACCGTGGATGAAGTGGAGTCCAGCCCGGGGTCGTCACATGTGGTTGCCGCAAGCCCGCGCCTTCATCGTTATCCAGCCGCTGGCCGCCGCTCACTCAAGGCCACCGTGTGTGAAGCTGTGTGTTTCGTTGTGAAAGCAAAACTTCTTTGTTTGTACAATGCCGACTGTTCTGACTCACAGACTGTAAGTACGTTTTTTATATACAAAGAATTTGCCACTGACGATTCAAATGCGAGTTTTGAGCAGTGTAGAGTATGGCTTGTTGTTTGTAATTTCTCCGATCACAGAGACATGGTTTTATGTTTATGAGGCGCGATGCAACGTGTAAATAGACAGTATAAGTCATTATAATCCGTAATTATGTCCCCACAGGATGCAACAAATGCCTCGTTTATAATGGGTTTTAAAGTTTTTGTCTCGTCACTCCTGCCGGACAGGGCATCACAGTATGGTATGGGGCATAACATTTCTGTCACACGCTTGAGGTATTCGGCCAATCACAACGCACTGGATATATATATATATATATATATATATATACTGTATATATATATTTAAAAATGCAATGTAGAAATATAATTCTTGTGATGGTAAAGCTGAATTTTCAGAATCATTATTCCAGTCTTCAGTGTCACATGATCCTTCAGAAATCGTTCTAATATGCTGATTTGGTGCAGAAGATTGAGAATTGAGAATTGTATCTTAAAATAAAGTGTGACCGAAAAATCCATGCTGAGCACCAGTAGAACACACAGGTGATTCTGATGCCATTGTGCAACTTCAGTAATGTTTTGCTCGGATCTGTGTGTCCTTGAATTTTTTATCACAGAGCAGATGGCGAGAGGGGCAATGTCATACATGCTGTAAATAGAGCAAATTACATTTTAAAGAATATGTTAAGAGATGATGTCTGTTCCAACAACCGCACGGAGCACAGGACAGGATGGCTTTAAAACCAGTTATCCGAGCACAGTTAACCAAGCCGCGTGCCAGTGATGAACAGCTCCTGATCTTCCAGAACCATAAACGAATCAACACAGCAATAAATCAGCCCACTTTTATGTCAGCATTTTGACACAACCTGTGTTTCGGCTTTTAAAATGATTTGTTTCTCATAAGATGTGTTCCCTATCACAAAAAAGGACTTGACACCATAAGCAACAAATCAATCTGAATATATTTGTTGGCAGTATATTAAAAAGATTAGACATGCACCTCTTCAGATTCGTCACTTTCAGATGTCACTCTGAACCCCAAACGACAGCGATTTCTTCAGAAGCAAACCACAAGTCGGTTCATCTGAACTTAAAGTGTCAGGCAACGAATGAATTTACATTTACTTGCAAACATTCTTGCTGTTGATAATTAGGTGCATAAACAAATAAATCAGTGGCACAATTCGATTCTAGTGAATTAACTTTGAAGAAACACTGACTTATGCTGGACCGGATGGGAGGATTGTTGAAGCCAAGGTCATCAGTGCAGTGTCAGCCAGTCAGGAGATCTGGAGGGAGGATTTCACAGCTTTAAACTGTACACACACCAAGCTAAAGAAGGTCATATAGGCAATCAAGGGGACAAATGGTGGCATAAATCATGTCAAGTGCAGTTACAAAAGACTGACATTCTGATAGTGAAGGTCATAGTTGATCCCTGTGCCATGGAACAGGATGTTCCCTTAGTACCACAGTTTTACACTCTCGAAAGTACAAATCAGACCTTCAGATAAGTTTTATTACTTTGGACTTGAGCACACATGAGCTGGGACTGGGGGATATAGCTAGATCAACTGCCTTGGTTCACTGAGAAGGGGAATCGAGACGCTGCATCCCCTAGAGGGCGCTATGGGGAATGCCTCCAGCATGACTGGTGTCTGAAGCATGAGTCTAAACACAACAATGAACTTGACATTGGCAGACGGCAGCCAATGACGTCACAACTGGTGTGGCCGAGAGTATAAAAGAGCATCTGTGAAATATGTCATCCACTTCTAAAGGAGACGTGCAGGAATTCCTGAAGCATGCCAAATGGACGTAGCGTCTCGTTCCCCTTCTCAGGGAGCCATGGTTACATGCGTAACTTGAGATGTTCCCTTTCGAATGGGAATTCATGCTGCGTCCCATAGAGGGCACAATGGGGAATGGTATACCCACACTGCCATGATGGAGGGATGAGAGCTTTTTTGGATGAGCTAAGTCAAAAACCCAAAGGAATCCTCACCCCTGCACTAGCAACACAATCATAGGCCGCCAGAGCTTCTCAAGATGGAGGCCTCAACAGGAGAGAGGAACCCTAAATACGTTCTTATTCAGGCCAGCATCCAAGGAGGCTCACAGAGAGCCTAAAACTCACAGATGCTGTCCTAGCGGAGCTCTGGTGAGCAGAGGCGTCAATGAAGATAACTCTCTGTAGCAAGAGAAGGAAAAGATGGACTTAAAGGCAGCATATTGATTGGATTGTGATTGTTTCACTGAAACTTGGTCTTCATCACATCTATTTTTTTGTTCTTATTTTGTGTTTTACTTCTTTATGTATTAATTCATTTTCAATGTCAATTGTCATTCATTAATGTATTCAGCTAATAACTGTTGTTAAGAGCACTGACAATTTTGTATGTTAATAAAAACATACTTAATTCACACAACATGCTGCTGTTGTGGTTATTGTTGTTGTTGTTGTTTTAATGCAAACCCCTAACCGAGGCTACACTCTAAGATGCCTCATTACTGATTTTCTGGAGCTCAGCCATCCAACTACACAGACAGTCAACACACTCTCAACAGGTAAATAATTTCTTTCTTAAAATGTCTATGACTTATTACTTTCAAATGCTAGTTGGTTTCCTATGTCTTTTCTCTTTTTAGTTTAAGAGAACATGCAAGTGTGTCCAGCTCTATTCAGGTAAGGATATTCTCCTCTTCTTCACTAAGTAAATAACAAAGATATTGAATTTATGGTCCATTTTTTTATTACTAGAGTTTATGCATAAACATACCCAGCTATCCCATGACTTTATATTACTTTTTCCTTTTAACATTGTGAAGTGCTCACATACTACTTTTGGCCTTCATAAACAATCGTTTTCACATAAACAAATGAATGGAGACAAACTGTATAGCTAAACTCAATTGTGCATTTCAGATGCTGTCCCATCCTACAACCTCCTCATCTGCAGAGAGAAACTGCCATTCAATCACACCAAAATACAGATAATGATTAACTTAGAGGCATCATAGAGGATTGTGAAGATATTTTACTGGAGTTTGGTCTTCATTTCACTATTTTAGGTTATAATTTGTTTTACTTCTTTAAGCATTTATTTATCTTCAATGTCCATTGTCATTTAATAATGTATTCTGCTAATAACTGTTGTTAGAACACTGTCGTTTTTGCTACAATTTCATGTCATTAAAAAAAATAAAAGTACCTAATTGACACGTTGTTGTTGATTTTATGTAAAACCCTAATAGACACTTCAAGATATTATAAGGCCAGACAGATAGAGGGGTAAAAAACAATTAATAAATAATATATACAAATAATACTAATATTAAATTATATTAACATACTAATATTAATGAAAAACTATCATTAAAAAGGTTATTTATAACACCATTAAGGTATAGCATTTTCAAAGCATAGTTCTGTATGGAACCCTATAAAAAAGGTTCTCTTTAGCACTAAAAAAGGGTTCTGCTATTGTTACAAGCCAAAGAACCCTATTTGGTACTGTTTAGAACCATTTTTCTTAAGAGTGTACTACTGTTTAAAAGTTTGGGGTCAGTAGTTTTTTTTTTTTTAATGAATGAATGAATGAATACTTTATTCAGTGAGGATGCATTAAATTGATCAAAGGTAACAGCACAACTGTTTTCAACATTGATAAAAATAAGAAATGTTTCTTGCAAATCAGCATATTAGAATGATTTCTGAAGGATCATGTCACACTAAAGACTGGAGTAATGATGCTGAAAATTCAGCATTGAATTACAGGAATAAATAGAAAAACTAAAATACATTTCAAAATATATAAAAATAGAAACACTTATTTTAAAATGTAATAGTATTTCACAATGTTATTGTTTTTGCTGTCGGTTTTTTTTTTTGGATCAAATAAATGCAGCCTTTTTGAGCATAATAGACTTTCAAAAACATATATAAATCTTACCAATCGCAAACATGTAAAAAGTAGTGTAAAATAAAAAAATAAATTAAACAAACAAAACAATATAAAACACTCACTAAAATGATTAAATATTATTTGTAGATTTTCACACTGCTGTCGACTAAATGAGAACAACAAAGAATTATAAGACCTTCTGATAGTTTCACATTTTAATACATGAAAAATACTGTTATCCTAGTTCCAGTTTGTCACTGCTCTCGGATTCGTTTCATAATGCAGATTTCTTTTATCTGCATAGACTGCATAACATTTTTTTGCATTGTTACAACAGGCTCAATGCCCTATTGACTTTCAGGGGAGCTCACAGTAAGATTCTCCTGCAATCAGGAATATTTGCCTCGGCTAAAGTGTCTTTTCCCACTCGTTCAGAGGGAATTGGCGGTACATACAAGCCCATGTTTCTTGTTGTGAAGGTAGTGACTCTAAGCCAGAGCGCTTGGTTGACCTCAGGTACACAAACACAGACACACACAACCTTGGCCTGAATGTAACCTAAGCAGATACATTGGTGTCTTACAGAACTGCTCTGTAGTCTGGTTCACCCCTAGCTCAGCAAACAAACTAGGTCTAAACGTTACCTATGCCTACATGTATTTGTTAGTGATCGTTGTCTTTATTATTTGGTTTACACATGGTATAAAATGTACAATGTAAAAAAAAAAGTCAAATATATAAAATGCCTTAACATGTATGTATCATTGCACAAGATATTAAGACACTGTCTTTGATATAAATATTTTAAGAATAAACCAGATTAAACAAGTGAAAACATCTAGTGCAGTAAGAATACACATATATTTTTCAAAATATAATCTATAAAAAAAGTGTTGCTTCTCAATTTGATCTTGTTTTAAAGATTTTCTTTTTAGATATTTTAGCTTGAAGTCATCTCAAGAAAGACTAATAATTAAAAACTCATTATGAAGTCATTTTTTTCTGTGTTCAATTGATTATATAAGTAAAGTTTGAATTAAAGGTATACAATTCACAATTAATGTCAATACAAATCCTTTTTTTTTCGTTATATGGCAAAGAGCAGCCTGAACTTTCTGCTTCTTAACTTTATTTGTGTGTGTTTGATGTGATGATGATTACCTAAATATTCATTATATGGGCAGCACTATCTTATTTAATTTGATTTAAAACAGTAAAAGGGAACAACAATGCCACATTTTTACATATTTATCCCATAACACATAATACCCTTTCAAATATGTCTTCTATCTTTTTTGGGTGCAGATTTTAGCATTTCTGTACAAAGAGTTGGTTTTAAATGGTTGCTGACATCAGATGCTCAGGTTGATTTTTAAGTGTGGAATATGGCAGACAGTCTGTCTAATGTGAGAGAGTTCTCCGCACCCCTGCAGCTTCACTGAAACTTTCTGAGGGAGCTCTTTGTGCTTTTTTGAAGTTTTTTTGGTTTCCTGTGCCCTGGTTTTACCACCTTGAGACACTGAGGAAAAACTGTCTGGAGTGCACAGCAAAGCAAGATCTCACCCGCATACTGTACAGATGATTTTTCGGACAGTCAGTCTTTACTTTCACATCAGTTTTCTTTAAATTTTCCAACATAGTTTAATTTATCATTTACATGAGTGCCAGAATCTATTTTTGGTTGCAGAGGTTAAAGGGGTCATATGATGCTGCTCAGCGAGAATAAAAGTTACGCCTTCTTTCTTTGCGTGAATATTTGGGCAGCGTCATGCAAATCTTCCCACATAGGGATGTAGATATGTGGGGGCGTGTTAGAACGAGCCGTTTTAGGTAGGCGTGGCTGACTCTTAACTTTTATAAAGAATATCTCTTTGAATTTGAGACTTTAGTCTTTGCAACTTTACAGATCTTCTTTATGCACCAAGAGCTTGTAACACTCCAAAGAAAAAGGAAAAATTTAAATTTTTTCCAACAAATGCACCATAAAAGTAATTCTCCAGACTTTTGCTATATTTCAAGTCTCATGAAGCCATAGAATAGCTTCGTGTAACAAACAGACATAGGTTTAAGCTGTTAACTCAAGAACCACTGCAACTGATACAGTGAATTGTGAACTGAATCAGTGAATTCATTGTTTGACTCGTTTGGGTCAGTTCTTTTCAATGAATCAAACAGATACATTCACAAATCAGAGTTATCTCCTGGACTTGATGATCTGGTCACAATGGCTGTTTAGTGGAATATATATTACCCTGAAAACCCTAATTTATATATATATATATATATTAGGGTTTTCAGGGTTTCTCAAAGCCAGATTGTTTATTTCTGTAGTACTCCAGTAAATATGTTCTGTGGTTTAAAAAAGAGGAAGTGTTGTACATAAAAAAAACATTGATTTTACAGTATGTGACATTTTCAGTGTTGCTTGATTTCTTGAAATTAAAACCAAGCATCCAGCATCCCAGTGCCTGTTCCTCTGCAAATTTGACAATTAAAAAAAATTAAAAAAAAGATTTGACTTATGCTTTTGCATTGGCAAAGTTACAAATGGAAATTACAATACATATTAATGTGCCTTTGACACACTCTTTATACATAATTAAGGCACGGACATCAAGAGGGCGATGGGAATGACCTTGGGTTATTAATGACCTTAATTTATGGATGAATGAGCAACATGTTTTTTTCCCCCAATTGGTAGAACAGTAGAGTCTGGGAGTCTCTTGTGTCTGCCAAAACTGCCTCCCTCCTTGGTATGACCAATTAATTTAACTTTTTCCCATTGTTATTACTGTCAAATTATGGTTGTTAAAAGTTGTAAATAAAAATAAGATTATTGACAGGGTTGTAAACTTAAACTGAAATTAAAATGAAGAAACTTCATTACTTTGAAAAAAAAGAATAAAATATAAAAAGCTTTTTATTTTAGCTTTACAGTATTTGCCAATTATTAACAAATTAATAAAACCATATAGACCTTATAAATCTGCATATATATATATACAGTATAACTACAAAAAAAGACAAACATACACAATACAATTACTAAAACCATAAAATGAAAATGCTAAATATAGAAATGAAAACTAATTCAAAATATTAATAAAAACCATAATAGTATCTCAACGATACTAAAACAACACTAATAATTGATTTAAGTCTTCTACTTCAAAATGTCATATTTAATTCAATGTTACTTGCAGATTCTGAAATGTGAAATTTACTTTAAGTGATCAAAATTCATGTTTGTTTATTACATTTTTTGGTGATTTTTTTTTTTTTATTACGTTCTCAGATCTGTTTAACACGCCACTTCAGAAGCGCCTCTGTGCCACCTTTGCAATGTAAATTTGGCAAAAGGCAAAGTTTATTTTTCAAAATGTCAAATAGTCATAAAATGCCACCCATGAATGCTCCATGAATGAGAATAGTTAGCAAATGAACAGTGATAAATTAGGAACAGGCATATATGTGCACGTGTGTATGGAAGCATGAATAACATGTATCAGTGCATAATTAGTATGCCACAAGGCTGTTTGCAGTTGATCAAATTTTGCAGTTCAGTGCACACTGCAGCTGAATTCTGAGCAATCCGGATGAACTTTTTCAACCTTCAGCTCTGCCCTTCAGATCAGCACTTTCTTCAGTCCAGATATTCTCTAATTATCATCTACTTACAGTATTTCAATAAATAATTCAAGCATAAGTCATCAATCAAGACTGAAACATTGATAACAAGAGAGGACAAAAATCCAATATGCGCCAAGCCTCACAACTCAATATCATAAGTTGTGTGTCATAATATTCACATAAATCACATCGCAAATATTACAGAGGGCGCTGCGAGCGATGATAATTTTGTTAATCATAGCGGATGCTGTTAATTCGAAGTGTAAAAATGACACCGCCACCCTCAAAAGCCTAAAAGGCCTCACTCTCAGTGCCTGTAGGAGCCAACTCGCATTTCACTGGCAGTAAAACTAAAGGAAATGCCCGGCTTTTGGAGAGATTGATAGTTATTGATTTAGCCAGAGGCGGACAGAGTCGCTCCTGTGGTTCCTGCTCTATAGCAGCTGCGGTAGCGTTGCACATTTTCAGCAAGTGCGGACCACCTGCAGTGCTTTGCAGCCTGGCAGAGAAGCTTTATAAGACTGTGATCCTAAAAAATTCCACAGATGAAGAACACGATGCAGCTGTTATATGGATTATGGACACACATGTGCGCACGTGCATAAAATCTACAACTTTTGTCCAGTGATGATTGTTGTTTTCTTCTGTCAGTACCTTGGGTGGGTCTTTCCAGATAAGAGCGATTGGTTGGTAGCTACCGTCGCCGGAGGGATTTCACAATGAGCAGACGCCCTGCTAGGCTCCATATGCAGGAACATTCTGATAAGATGAGTGAAATTTAAGCCTTCAAGCCTCCGAAAACAAGTGCCTGTGGCCTGCGCAGGAAAAGGTTCTGCAGAAATTACTTTTCCTCCCCGCTGGCTTTATGAGGTTTAACAAACTCATCTGTGCTCGAAACAGGAGGCTGAACGTAATGTCCTCCTAGCCACATTCAAACGAGAGGTTTCACATTTGCTTGAACCGCTTGACAGAGTAATTGAGGGCTCCACATCGATGCAAATGGGTCTATTACGGTGGCATGATAACCTTGTCTCATGCTCTTGCCATATTAATGAATGGAAACATGTGATGACTGTCAAAGGAGAGCAAAGAAAAGATAATTTCACATGAACATGAATATACTTTAATTTAAAGGAATAGTTCAGGCAAAAATTTACATTTTGTCATTATTTACTCATGACGATGACATCTGAAATTTAAATGCTGTTATTTTTACAATCAAATACAAAAATCAGAATTTTTGAAGCATCTTCATTTAGGATTTTCATGCAATGACAGGTTCGAAATTAAGAGAAAATCTCTATAAAAGCGTTGTAGAATTAGTTATATATACGAAATTGCATTCTTTTGAAGCCATATAATAGGTTTGTGTGAGAAAGAAACATATCTTCTTTTGAGTTCTGAAGAAGGAAGAAATGCATACAGCTTTGGAACAACGTGAGTAAATGATGACAGAATTTTAACCTTTGGGTGAATTCTTCCCTTCTTAATTGATTAAGTCTTCATTGAGTCAGTGATTACAGTAATGACATACATTTCAGTCATTTTCACATTCAAATTCAAATCTGTCCCATGGCTTCAGAAGACTGGAATTTAATGCACATGTTGTATAGACTACTTTTATAGTGTTTTAATAGTGCTTTTTGGGTCCTTTTTGGAGTTTGATAGCTATGAAAGCTTGTTTCCACCACAGCATAAAATAAAATAAAGTAAAAAGATAATTGCAAATTTTAATCTCACAATTTAGACTTTTCTAAATATTTCTGAGTTTATATCTCACAATTCTTTTTTCTCACAGTTGAATTAGTTAGAAATGTCAAAATTGCGAATTATAAACTTGCAATTGCAAGAAAAATAAAACTCAGAATTGTGAGAAATCACAGTAACCTTTTTATTTTTTTGTTTCATGGCAGAAAAAAAAACACTGAATTGAACTCAGTCAGAATTACCACATATCAAATCAGAATTGCAAGACAAAAAGACTGAATTGTAAAACAAAAGACCAAATTGTGAGATAAAAAGTTGCAATTACCTTCATTTTTTAACCTGTGGCTGAAACAAGCTTCCATATACAGCTCTAAACTGTAGTATGTAAAAAAATCTCCATTTGTGTTTCACAGAAAAAATTACAGCATACGGGTTTGCATATCATTTTTGGTGTGAACTGCTCCTTTAAATATTTTGGTCTTCCATACGTTGGAGCTTGTTTGTGATTGTGGATGGAAATGTTTGTTCCTGCATCAATTTTGCTCTCCCATGAATTCTAATGCATGCTCCCTAATCAGAGTTTGCCTTATATCTTCGGGGCCGTGTCGTTTTGATGATCGCATTACGATGCCGCAACACTCGCTGTGTTTAACACGTAATCTGTGTTGCCACATTGGGCAAATCTCCCTGAACTTTCTTACTTACTGCAGGGTAAAAATGCATCAGCATTGCATCGGTAAATGTGTGATTTATGTGGTAACAGAGATGCAATCAGAAGAGTCCGGAGTCATCAATCACAACTATGTTTTTCTCTTCTCAGGCTGTGTATGGAGATGGTGCCACCTCCGCAGTGCATTGACATGCAAACCAGATCCCACTAGAGACATGGAGAGAAGTATCAAACCGAGAACTGACTGATGAATGATTAAGGTTTGCTTAAAGGTCACCATCTCTTCTTTTCTTTCTTTCTATCACTCTTTCTCTCTCCTGTCATTCTCATTCTCTCCTCCTGATTAATATGTCTTGATTAAATGCCATGAAATGACTTGGCACATGACACACACATATAACTGAGCTCTACTGATGTAATATTAAGCATGTCCACTCACATCAGTCCAGCTCTCTTTCCAGTTCTTATAGAATTTAGTAGCCATTTTTAAAATTGACTCAGACTAGTTTTATTATTGATTCACTCCCGCTCTCAACCAATGCAAAAAAAGAGTTTATCTTGTCCATTAGATGTGGCCAGTTAATATAAAACTATTTAATCACTTTGTTCTGCTTTTAATGCTATATAACGAAGCTCGGTTGTAAGGATTTACATGGGCCAGTGTGAGGGATTCTGTAATTCATTGTGCTTTGGTTTACTGTAACAAATCTATCTATCGGAATCAGCATTGGTCGCACGTCTATTAATTTCACTTGACCTTTTTAGATGTTGTGAATGCTTCTAGTTTAAATTTGTCACAAAGTTAACATTATTTAGCTGATTGACATTGCTAGACAGGGTTCTGTCGAAATGGAGACAGCTTTGAATTGTGAAGGCAAAAGAAAATGGCTTTTAAGCATCAGTTTGAATGGACTGAAAGTAAGAAACAAATCAATACTGCTTTATACCAAAAGCTGTTGGTTTGCAGCAAAAGCCGATAAGTTAGGAGCATTTTTCTCAACGACTGCCAGCAAATTGTTAATTTTGTCTGATTTTTTTGTGCAATTATGTTTAATTTGGCTTTACCGTTTAGGCATCCAAATTGAACAGTTTTAGCCTTTGCTCATATCCACCTCTGTAATTTCAATATGAATTCATAACTGCACAATTTATGGCTTACTTTTGTATTGTTGTACAAAATCCTTTATACAACGTACAAAGAGATGAAAAATGATTGTGGAGCTCTGTATACTGATACATACATTATTAAAAATAAAGGTAAAGTGGTTTTTGCACCCATTTTGGGATCCCTAAAGAACCTTTCAGTGAGCAGTTGTAAAAAAGAATGATTACTTTCTTAAGTGTAAAGAACATTTTAATAATCGAAAGACCATTTATCCACTATAAAGAATCTTTTGTGGATATGGATATTAAGTTCTTCATGGAACCATCAGTGCCAGTACACTCTTAAAAACGAAAGCTCCAAAAGAGGGTATTCGCAACGATGTCATAGAAGAACCATTTTTGTTTCTCCAAAGAACTTTCATTGAACAGCTTTTAAAAGAACCATATTTTTTTCTTTTAAAATAACCTTTTTTTGCACGGATGTTAAAGGTTCTTCATGGAACATCAATGCCAATAAAGAACCTGTATTTAAACATTAATATTTAATAGTTTATGGTGAACCAGGAAAATCAGGCCACTTTATGACAATTGTCATAGTGGCCCAATCAACCTGAATTTGCTTTTACCTTTCATACACTGCATTACAGTCAATAAACACTTTTCCATTTGTGATTCCTGAAGTTTCATACAAAAACTTTACAAACAGCAAGCTCTAAAACTCTTTATAGGGAGAGCAAACAACAGTGTGCTGCTCTTGAGAAGCTCACGACTATTAAACTAGTCAGACACTCTCAACGAAACACAAGTCGGCACTTCACATCTCCGTTCCCTTTGAAGCCATTCAAATATAGAATCAGGATGACAGTCCTAAAGATGGATGACATGGTTCATTGTGACTCCGAGAGTAAACCAACTTCATTATTTGAGAATATTCCGCACTCTCGGATCCTTTTCCGTTTCTCCCCTGATGAAATAAGAGAAGAGAGACAAAACAAAGATGGAAAGAAAAGTAAATGTGAGTCACTCAGAAAGGTCTCACCTAACAAGATTTAAAAACAAAAAAGAAAGAAAAGACTAACATAAAAGATTTAACACATCGGTAAGTGTTTTCCAAGTCCACATGGAAAAACTGAAATGTTAGATTCAATTTTTGAGGCATTTTTTGATGAATGTTTGCATTTTCATTCTATTCTCTTGTTTTTTATAGTGCATATACGAAGCATGAACGTCTTCAAGAGCATTAACAGACTTTGAAATGTGATCATCTTTGGGATGTTTTAACAATGTTTCAGTATGCATGGAGGCTAAATTCACTTCCTCCCAGTGACATCTTATTACGGTGACCATTTAAGCCCCAGTGACAAGGTCAAACCGAGACGCTCTCACTCGTCACATACTAATTGAGAGAGGCGAGACGACGGATTTTGTGGGTATTGACCACAACAACGACTTCAATATCCTCAAATGAGATGCTCTACTATTATAAGAGCTCCGACCCTTATTACATTTCTGACCTCAAATATTTCCAGGCTTAAAGGCCAAAAATAAAAAAGGTGCGTGGTGCTTTGGTGAGTGTTATATTTCTTTTTCGAAAATGAACACAGAGCAACTTATTTCCCTTGTCAAGAGATCATTTTCCTGCTTTGCAGTCCTATTTCTTGTGACTGAAAATTCTGAAATTAAGAGGCCTGGGGACGACCATAGAGAGAATATGTAAAACTCCCGCTGCTTATTCTGCTCTTGGTGAAGTTCCGTCAAAGCGGTTTGCCGAGGCAATCTCACGGGTCAGTGCACGCTCTAAATTAAGTTACACATCCTAATTGCTGCCTGTAGCAGTTAGAGCCGAAATATGGGTGCAATAAAATTAATACGTAGCCTTTGTTTGACTGGCCTCACTCTGCTGGTAACCTGCTGGTATTTATAGAAGCCGTTTGACATGTTGGTTTGCATCTGGATTCAGCATTGAGTTAAGCCTCAGACAAGTGAAATGTTTCCACTGTGCACAATGTGTTGCTATTATACTTGGGTTTATCTAAATACTGCTTATTTTGTGTTTTCCCTTTTCTGTAGTAGGTGCAAGCAAACCTCTTATTAACTCCTAAACACCGTAGCATTAAGTACAGAGCTGTCAGAGAGAACAGTGCAAGACTGGAGCAGTTTGGAAGAGGAGAGAACCAGCTAAAGAAATATAATTATAGAATCTCGTGGCCCGATGCCAGAGAAAACATGTTTTTGTTTGTCTTCTGTGCCCCTTTGAGAGGAAGGGATCCTGAATGTTTGGAATAGGTTGGAGGACTGTGGGTTTTTAAACTCTCCTGCCTAATCATGTCGGGAGAGATCAAAACCTCAGGACAGATGGACAGCCTTTTCCTCGCCCACCATTACTCTGCATATCAAACACAGGAAGAGCTGAAGAAGAGAAAATGTCAAGGGGCCAGAGTCTCGTTTGAACTTAACTTCTGTAATTATCAAGGCTAATTTAAGCTGCTATTTTCCAGCACTTGCAGAATGTAAAATCAGTGTTTAGTGAGGCAAGCGAAATGTTGAACTAAATGATACTTGTGTTGATTTTCATTCCCCAGAAATGGTCACAACTGAAAATAATAATTAGAACGATGATTAATAAATACAAACAAACACATTTTATGTTACGCCTGGTTGCTGCCTCTCTCCATTACCACTGCCACTAAAGGTTAATCACTGACATAAGTGCCTCAAAACATAAGGCATTATTATTATTTTTCTGTTGCATGAACTGATAATATATTTGAGAGTGACTCATTGGAATGGTTTGTGTTTTGGATAGTTCACTATAGCATTCTAAAATAGTGTTTGATGTTTTTACATTATTTGATTTTTGGAAAGGCTTGGTATAATTGTATTGAATAACACACACATACCAATCATAAGTCAGAACATGGCTAAATTTGTCTTAATTACAAAAGCCAGAAAATGAAGGGCTGTTTGGAAACCGAAAGAGCTGGAAGAGTCGGAATACCCATTACTATTAGGTTTAGGGTCGAGTCCAGTGCAGATGGTGCATTATTTTCAAACACGATAGAGCAATAAACTTGACCACTCATCGGACGTTTTATATCCAGTCTGCTGCGATGCATGCAACAACCAATGTAATAAAACATGAGCTTAAAGAATTTGTTCACCCAAAAATATAAATTCTGTCTCAATACCATTCCAAACATAAAAATTAGAAATTCAAGTAAATGAGTAAATTAATCATTTAAAATGGTTCTGTGAACTGGAAAAAGAAACTGAAGCCATTCGCCTTATTAGGGGGTGTTTGCATGACTAAATACTGAAAACAACTTCTGTGTTTTGGCCATTCATTTACACGACAATGGCGTTTTCTTGGAAGCCTGAAAACAACCTTTTTAAAAACAGGTCTCGTAAACTATAAAAAACGTGAATTTGTGAAAACAGTGACATACTGTATGCTTGCATTATACATATTGAGTCTATAGTTATGTACGCAGATGCATATTGTTTCTTTACAAAGTGACATGGACAATTACTGGACTGGCATGCATAATACAGTGTTTTTAGTCATTTTGCATATTCATGTGAACAGAGACCGTTTTGGAAATGTTGTCATCTGTATGCAAAACTTTGCAAAAAACGCAAAGACTTTTCTCTTTTTAGTATAGGATTGTTGTCATGTAAACATTCCCTTAAAAGTCAGTGTACCATCAGAATGTTTCAGAGATTGATATTTCAAGATAAAAAACAATTCCAGTCTCTTCCTTACACTAGGCTATCATATGGCTTCAGAAGACTTGTAATATAATGCAAGAACCTCTTCTTTTTTGGAGCTTTGCAACCCCTCATTCACTTTTATTATATAAAAAAGAAATACATCTCTGTGTGTTGTACCATGTTCATTTTTAGTACTGCTACTGATAACCAGACAAGTGTTTACATGAGAAATTCACTGGAGTTACTGAAGACTTTAAATCACTTTACTAGCACAACGTGACCTTGGAGCACAGATGCACTTACAACCAAATGAAAACTATCAGCAGCTCATAATATGACATCTCTTCAATAAATGATTACACCTGGGTGAGCTGCAATGACTGATTTTTCTTTCATTAGTTCAATACAGCCTGGTTTGGAAAAAGATGCTGCATTATTATGTTTTCTCTTTTTCTCATTATCATGTTTTCTCTCTTTCTTTCTCCCCCTCTCTCTCTCTTCTCCAGGTAGAGTACATGAATAATTCATTTTATAATTCATTCGTTTAACCAACCTGATAACATTTCAAATTGAATGAAAAAACCTCAGGGAACAAATACAGGCGCCTTTGTGTGTTTGACAAAGAAAGTTTCCTCATTTGAGCAGGTGAGGAGAAAAAAAAAACGTCTTAAGAAAGATGTTTAAAAGAAAAACAGGAAACTGTGATTCTATAACCTTGAACAAGAACACCAGTAAGGGTGCCTTAAAATCACACACTATAGGGCAGTTAAGTATTGACAGGCACTGATAATTTTTGCATTGTACTTTTCAATAGCAAATGCATTTCGTGAGTGTCCCGGGCTCCCCTGGTGAGTGGTGAAGTAAATGTTGTTTATGTTAGATTTGATGCAGCTCCATAGATGTGATTCTTGGACTAATAAGGAACTGAAAACTGTTTCCGCAGGTAAGCCTATTATGGAAAAGAAAAGCTTCCCTGTCAAAAATATCTGCATTTGTTGAATAGCTTCACTGATGTCATAAATTACTGGAGTACTATTGAATTATGATCAGTCGCTTACTGACATGAAATTCAAAAATGATGTGCAGTTGAGTTAAAATCGCACAGCCTACATTAATGAACATTATGTTATAAATGTCTTTACATTCTATATTTGTTCATTTCAGATGGATGAAGAGGCATAAATTATGAGTTTTATAACCAGCTGTTCTGAAACAATTAGACAGTTAATAATTTGCGATAATAAATGACTGACTGTAGGCTGAGTTATTTCTGGCTACTCGCCAAATAAAAAAAATGCACATGAAATATTGACTTGAATCAAAATTTTGTAATCTTGCCTTTATATTATCTTAAAGCTTCTGCTAAGAAAAAAAATTCTACAACAAGACATGTAATAATACAGAAACAATATGCAATTATATTGTTACCTAATTGTTGTTAATTAATACTGATTAATACTTAATTAATTACAGTGGTGTAATGTAACGAAGTAATAATTCTTTATTATTTTTTGGGAGTATCTGTACTTTACTTGAGTCTTTATATTTCAGCCAACGTTGACTTTTACTCCACTACATTTCCTAATTAAAATTGATACTTTTACTTTGATATATTTCCCCGAAGCATATTTGTTACTTACTACAAAATAGTCAGAAGAACACGGACTGAAGGAAAGCAGGTTTGACGAATCAGTGGTCTGGCGTTTGCAAGTTAGACTCCTAAAAACACCTTTGCTCATGTGCAAACAAGCAAGTGTGCGTACAACCGCGGATCATTCATTTTCCACTCAAGTCGAGTCTGGGGTGTGCGAGATACAGTAGCCTATATCTTCTGCGATAATATGGTAAGTGTTGTTGTAATGATGTGCCATGGGACATTATCAAGTAGGCTACATCAGATCACACACAGAGCGTGCACGCACGGTGATTTGTTAGTCTATTAAAACTCAAAATTCCAGGCATTCTAAACTGTAGACAGCAAAAATATTTCTGTATGCTTTTTATATTTATATAATTTAATATAGTTAACATAATCTATATCACACAAAGAGTACCGTTTTTCTGCAGATATCAGCATGAACACATTTAATAATCATTTTATACAAGTTCAGTAAAGCAATAAGTGACTTACATTTTAGACATAATATTGCTTGTTTTTGCTCAATTTTGCCAATGAAAATAGTTCCAAACAAAGATCACATAACTGTTTTGCGTCTCTGAGCAATGGACGGTGTTTGTTATTGAATGAATCAGCTTTTTGAACAAATCGGTTGAATAAATGATTCAGTGATTCACATTAACACAGTAAAATGCTTTGTTCCTGAATGAATTAGCCGTTTTGAATGAATCGGTTGAATCTCAATGACTCACTCTTTTTATATTTATATAATTTAATATAGTTAACATAATCTATATCACACAAAGAGTACCGTTTTTCTGCAGATATCAGCATGAACACATTTAATAACCATTTTATACAAGTTCAGTAAAGCAATAAGTGACTTACATTTTAGACATAATATTGCTTGTTTTTGCTCAATTTTGCCAATGAAAATAGTTCCAAACAAAGATCACATAACTGTTTTGCGTCTCTGAGCAATGGACGGTGTTTGTTATTGAATGAATCAGCTTTTTGAACAAATCGGTTGAATAAATGATTCAGTGATTCACATTAACACAAGCTGTGTCTCATTTAGAAGGGTGCGTCCTCCGGAGATCGCATTCGAAGGCTGCATACGTCACCGAGGCTGTCTCATTTCAGAAAAGCAAGTAGGACACTCCGAATGCGACCTTCGAATGCGACCTTCTTTCACAGGAATTCGGAGGGTGCATGAGGTGTATCCTTCGCTGCTACAGATAACCCACAATTCTTTGCGTCGCCGTGAACAACCGTTGTTAATTTGAAAAAGGCCGGCGCCGGCAGATGTAACGTACACACAAGCGCAGATGTGGTGTTTACAACTTACCTTAATTCGCCTCGGTAAAAATGGATAAACTTTGTTTTTAATGTCCTCCTCCTTTTTTCTCTAATAGATGCCTGCTGTACGTACGCTGCAACTCCTCAAACATTGAACAAAATATAACAAGTAAAAGCATTTTTTTTTTCAAATTACTTTCCAAATTTAGAAATAATTTTCC
>NW_015505288.1:601469-603360 GCF_001515645.1 Sinocyclocheilus grahami | reverse complement strand
AGTTAGACTCCTAAAAACACCTTTGCTCATGTGCAAACAAGCAAGTGTGCGTACAACCGCGGATCATTCATTTTCCACTCAAGTCGAGTCTGGGGTGTGCGAGATACAGTAGCCTATATCTTCTGCGATAATATGGTAAGTGTTGTTGTAATGATGTGCCATGGGACATTATCAAGTAGGCTACATCAGATCACACACAGAGCGTGCACGCACGGTGATTTGTTAGTCTATTAAAACTCAAAATTCCAGGCATTCGAAACTGTAGACAGCAAAAATATTTCTGTATGCTTTTTATATTTATATAATTTAATATAGTTAACATAATCTATATCACACAAAGAGTACCGTTTTTCTGCAGATATCAGCATGAACACATTTAATAACCATTTTATACAAGTTCAGTAAAGCAATAAGTGACTTACATTTTAGACATAATATTGCTTGTTTTTGCTCAATTTTGCCAATGAAAATAGTTCCAAACAAAGATCACATAACTGTTTTGCGTCTCTGAGCAATGGACGGTGTTTGTTATTGAATGAATCAGCTTTTTGAACAAATCGGTTGAATAAATGATTCAGTGATTCACATTAACACAAGCTGTGTCTCATTTAGAAGGGTGCGTCCTCCGGAGATCGCATTCGAAGGCTGCATACGTCACCGAGGCTGTCTCATTTCAGAAAAGCAAGTAGGACACTCCGAATGCGACCTTCGAATGCGACCTTCTTTCACAGGAATTCAGAGGATGCATGAGGTGTATCCTTCGCTGCTACAGATAACCCACAATTCTTTGCGTCACCGTGAACAACCGTTGTTAATTTGAAAAAGGCCGGCGCCGGCAGATGTAACGTACACACAAGCGCAGATGTGGTGTTTACAACTTACCTTAATTCGCCTCGGTAAAAATGGATAAACTTTGTTTTTAATGTCCTCCTCCTTTTTTCTCTAATAGATGCCTGCTGTACGTACGCTGCAACTCCTCAAACATTGAACAAAATATAACAAGTAAAAGCATTTTTTTTTTCAAATTACTTTCCAAATTTAGAAATAATTTTCCTTCATTTAAGTAGTGTGAGAGCACGATGCTCTAAATGTGTTGGCATAGCAACGCGATACTTCCGGTTTCCTTTTCAGCCTGTCCTACGAAGGCCGTCTCGTTTAATTCTAGGTTGAGGACACTTCGTATATGCATCCTACAGAGGATGCGACCTCCAGAGGATTCGACCTCCGGAGGGGGCAGCCTTCTAAATGAGACACAGCTATAGTAAAATGCTTTGTTCCTGAATGAATTAGCCGTTTTGAATGAATCGGTTGAATCTCAATGTCTCACTCTCTAACAGTCACAGAGACATTGACATTTCGACTATTTTTTTCATGTTTTAAGTTATTTTAAATAACAGTATTCAACGTTTTATGTTAAAAACTAAACATTAGGCCTATTTGTGCATCTGTAACTGCAGTTTAAATGCATCCATGTCCCCTCTGAGATACATAAACTGTGTAAATACATCTAAATGCTATTTCAGATGCAGTCCAGCTATTTCAGATGCAGATTCCAGAAATGTTTTCTTATGTTGGAATGAAAGACACTAAGTACCAGATGAAGTGCTTCTTATTCTTACCCAAAAATACAAAATGGAAGAAAGAGTTAAAACTGAACACAATCTTGCTACTCAAGCTGTGTATGAACATTTTTATATATATTTATTTGCTTCTTTTCCATTTTGTATTTACTTGTACTTTTACTTTCAATACTTAAGTACGTTTGAGATTTAAAAAATACTTTTTGTACTTAAGTACAATAAATATCACATACTTTAAGACTTTTACTCAAGTAATTTTCTAAACGGTGATGTCAACTTCTACCAAAGTCATTTTCTGGTAAGATATCTGT
>NW_015505288.1:596591-601373 GCF_001515645.1 Sinocyclocheilus grahami | reverse complement strand
TTCGACCTCCGGAGGGGGCAGCCTTCTAAATGAGACACAGCTATAGTAAAATGCTTTGTTCCTGAATGAATTAGCCGTTTTGAATGAATCGGTTGAATCTCAATGTTTAAGACTTTTACTCAAGTAATTTTCTAAACGGTGATGTCAACTTCTACCAAAGTCATTTTCTGGTAAGATATCTGTACTTTTACTTGAGTATGGCTTTCAGGTACTTTATACACCACTGATTAATTGTTGATTAATGCTGAAAGGAACAGTTCACCTAAAAATGAAAATCTGCTGAATATTTCCTCACCTTCGGTTCATCCAAGATTTAGATGAGTTTATTTCTTCATTGGAAAAGATTAGGAGAAATTCAGCATTACATGTTCACCAATGGATCCTCTGCAATGAATGGGTGCCGTCAGAATCAGAGTTCAACCAGCTGATAAAAACACCACAATAGTCCAAAAGTAATCCACACAACAGCAGTCTATCAGTTAACATCTTGTGAAGTGAAAAGCTACTTCTTTGTAAGAAAAAAATCCATCAAAGATGCTTTGAACTTCAAAATATGCGTCCTCTATCAATAATATTGGTTTCTCAGTGTAAAAGTTGACTCATCTGATTTAGGAGAGAAATATCCACAGATCAAGTTTACAAGTGAAAACAGTCCAAAACACTTCTAAACAAATATGTCAGCAGACTTTGATGGGAGAAGACAACGGGGGGCTTTTTTTTATATAAGTTTGCATCTTCCTCACATAACAGCTCCTCAAATGTGACCCTGGACCACAAAACCAGTCATAAGGGTCAATTTTTTGAAATTGAGATTTATACATTGCCTGAAAGCTGAATAAATACGCTTTCCATTGATGTATGGTTTGTTAGGATAGGACTATATTTGGCCGAGATACAACTATTTGAAAATCTGGAATCTGAGGGTGCAAAAAAAATCAAAATATTGAGAAAATCTCCTTTAAAGTTGTCCAAATGAAGTTCTTAGCAATGTATATTACAATCAAAAATTAAGTTTTAATATATTTACAGTAGAAAATTTACAAAATATCTTCATAGAACATGATCTTTTCTTAATATCCTAATGATTTTTGTCATAAAAGAAAAATCTATAATTTTGACCCATACAATGTAATTTTGGCTATTGCTACAAATATACACCAGCGACTTAAGACTGGTTTTGTGGTCCAGGGTCAAAAATGGGTGCAGGTAGTCATATGAGATGGTTCAGGGCTTACATCAGAACTTCTTACCATCTAAATTCACACAGGCCTCAGTTTCAGGCCAGAGCTCCGTTTTCTTCTACGCCTGTCCTGTCCATCTGAGGTATGCAATACTCATACAATCTGCTGAAACACCCCCTTATCTATGTAGGTCCATTAATATTACACATTCAGCAACTTTGTTGGCAGAAAAATAGCTGCACACAGTAACTATGACCTTACACTCATTTTCTCTCTCACTCTTACAGGTCTTAAAAATGGATCTTATATCTTGCTGTCACTATCAAAACAAGGAATAAATAACTCCCACATGTAGCCGTTAAAGTTGTGCACATCATTAATTTAGTCAAGGCAGTTGAGTAAATCTAAATCCAGGAGGTAACAGGGTTTAAAAAACATATTTTGCCAGCACATGCTAGCCATCCAAATATGTATTTTTTGGAGCTGAGATTATTTTTTAAAACAGTCTGAATAAAAGAAGTTAACCATTGGTTGCTTTTGTCATCTCATGCCCTGAAATGTGTATTTGTATGAGTGTGCGACACACAAAAATGTGTTGTATCTCTTAAGGTCAGAGATGCAACATGTGTTTAGGATTAAAATTGTGTTTAGATTAATTATAATCTTATTCTAAATGTTCATGCTTGTTGTCAGCTAGACTCAGGCCTCTATGATATTATATAGATATTTCCTGGAGATGTTTTCTTAATCAAACATTTTATGTGAATTGTAGTAGTGAATATTATCATGCATAATAAAAAAAGTTAAAAAAAAAGGGAGTGTGATGGCGCCCCCCTCAAATAAAAAAGGTAATCTATCCATTCTGTCCATAAATGTTATTTTTTAGTAATGAATTTGAGATTTAATGTTACCTAAGTCCTCAATTCTGAGCTCTGCATTGGAGAAAAATAACAATAACAACAACAGCATTCCAATGTGCTGTTGTAGAAGGACACAGTGATGCCAGGGGTCAGAGGTGCTCTAGTAAGCAAGTCTCAGGACATAATCAAAAGCAGCCCTGTGTGTATAAAAGAGAGGTAGAGAGGTCTTTTTCCTTTCAGTTCAACTGTGCACAAAGTGAAAACAGTTGCTGGAAGGTATGACAGTAAAAGCTGCTTTCTTTCATAACAGAAACAATTCATAACAGAAGAACGTCTCAGGTTACTTATGTAACCATGGTTCCCTGAGTAGGGAACGAGACACTGCGTCCTCTAGGGGTCGCTATGGGGAATGCCTCGCCGTGACCCATGTCTGAAGCATACATTGAAAAAACACCAACTCGTCTCGGTTACGTATGTAACCCTCGTTCCCTGAAGGAGGGAACGGAGACGTCATGTCGGAGGACCGACGAATTGGGATCTCACTTAGAGAGACCAATCTACTTCGAGTGTAAACTAAACGAGCCAATGCACATTGGCATGCGATTATTGCATCCAGCTGCTGCTGATCACAGCGTGAGTATAAGTAGGCAGCAGATGCAGCGCATATTCAGGTTTTCACTGAGGAGCCGAGCCGGTGACCCGGCTGCTCCGCAGTGGTACAGGAGCTGTGGCGACGGGATGTGACCTCTCCGTTCCCTCCTTCAGGGAATGAGGGTTACATACGTAACCGAGACGTTCCCTTTCAGTCGGTCACCCTCAACGTCACGTCGGAGGACCGACGAATTGGGATCCTACCAAAAGGCCACAGCTACTGCCCCTTCCAGTGTCCTGTGGAAGCCACCTGCGCCCCTACTTTTTGGCGTAGGCCAGGGCCTGCACAAGAGGACCAGCTACTGCTACTATGGAACTACCCACTGAGTAAGACTGGATAACACTGGGGAAACGCACCCGTTCTACTTTGAACAGGGACGTTACGGAAGCTCGAACCTTTCCAAATGAGGTTTCGGAAGCAATACACATATGGACATCCCTTAGGTGCATATGGAAGAATGGAGGTGATTGAACCCTCTTGGAATGGCAGAAGTCTGCCGGGGAAACACGGGCTCAAGGCTATACCGTGGACTTTACACATATGGGATCCACTTAGGTCTTACATATGGAACCCAGCCTTCTACCGGTTCTCGAGGATTCAGCGAGTGAAGGCCTGGCGCCGGCCTCTCCGCCACGTCAGGCTGCCGAGGGGACGGAGGAACTCAACAGGGTCTACTGAATGGACTCTCTGGAGTTGTTTTTGCAAGTCGACCCGAAGCCGGGGCCTCTCAGTGCTTCTACCCATTTGAGGTGAGAACACAGGAGGATACCGGCTCCACACGAAAGCTATAGAATCTAGCAAATGTGTTAGGGGTCGCCCAGCCCGCAGCCCTACAGATATCTGTCAGCGAGGCGCCACGAGCCAGCGCCCAGGAGGATGCAACACCTCTAGTTGAGTGAGCTCGCAACCTGAATGGGCAGGGCACACCCTGTGCCTGATAAGCCAGGGTGATGGCATCCACATCCACTATCCCTCCTCAGAGGAATCGGCCAAGGAGGGGTTGTCGCGAGGAGCATTAGTTTCGGGAACCAGGTCCGGGAAGGCCAATAGGGTGCCACCAGCAGGACCTGCTCCTCGTCCTCCCTGACCTTGCACAGCAACTGTGCCAGAAGGCTCACTGGGGGAATTGCATACTTGCGAAGGCCCCGCGGCCAGCTGTGTGCCAGTGCGTCCCTGCCGAGTGTTCCCTCGGTCAGGGCAAAGAACAACTGGCAGTGAAAGGTTTCTGGAGAGGCAAACCTACCTGAGCGGCTCCGAAATGTACAGGGGAGATGATCATCTGCAACACAAATAGGGGGTAGTGTAGCCTGATGTGTGCAACCCATTTGACATGGGAAACCACCACGCTGAAGCGCCATCCGCCAACACGAATAGCTCTCCAAGAGCGTGCTGAACTCGTTCTTCGAATGGTATACCCACGCCACCATGCTGAGGGGAGTGCATGCCAGAACCATGGCGAGCACTAAGTACCAACTCTACCATATTGCTATGGGAGTTGCCCCTGGGACGTTAGACGGCTGTCAGTGACGTCATTCCCAAAAGCCTAGGCTACATACCCCAAAATACTTACCTATTACGGCCAGACTCCTGGGCCCGGGGTAGAGCTCAATGCTTGGAATCAGGAATAGATTCCTTTAAGGGAATACGACCAAGAGCCTAGAATCATACTAGTCTTGGCATAACGTGCACACTTACCAGCTATGTGGATTTTATGGTTAGGTTCCCGCCATAACCACCATGGTTCCCACGTCGGAGCTCTGTCCGAAGAAGCCTCTAGACCGGACCATCAGTAAGATGGTCACTATGAAGCCATAGAACCAACCAAACCTAATAGGTCCAGCATAGGAGTCTATAATGCAGGAAAATTTCCCACCTAACCTCGGTCAGGTGGAGAGATGGTGGTTACAGGGGAATTAGGAAGATGAAGATAAGGGCAGATGTAAGACCCCCGAAGGAAATTAGTAGATATTGAGGTATCACTCTGATCTGGACAAAACCGCTGACGCCCTGTCTGGATCACATCCCTTAGGTCTTTTACTTACCTTCCTTTGACCAGCGATTCTTCATACCCCTACCCGCGCGCGTGGCT
>NW_015505288.1:595752-595980 GCF_001515645.1 Sinocyclocheilus grahami | reverse complement strand
GTCTTTCAGTAGGTCAGCCTGATATGCTTAGAGCATCACCATCATGCAATGAAGCGACAGCCCGACCTGCTGCTGCTGCGTATGCCCTGGCATCTGAGCAAGATGTCAAGGAGGGGAGTCTTAGAGGAAAAAACGGCCTCTTCCATTCCTTATCAATGTTTATATGGAAAACAGGAAAAAAGGAAAGCTCACCTGAGCTGGAGGGTTATGGCCAGAAAAATAACGTTC
>NW_015505288.1:574383-595606 GCF_001515645.1 Sinocyclocheilus grahami | reverse complement strand
AGGATTGGGAAGGCTCAGCCTCAGCTTCTTTGCCCTCCTCAGACATTTCCTGCTTTTGCTGGGCTGATCCCAGCAGAGCACTGGCCCCTGAATTAGACAATGTTAATGAAATAACATCACCCTCCAGCGGCTCACTCTCGTGCACAGCCGACGATCGCGAAAGGGAAACCCCTCTTCAAACTCACCGGCCAGATCCACCTGCGATCCCCACGAGCTCATTCCCTTCCGTGCCTCAGCATCGGTGGGTCCTGAATCGCGGGAAGCAGACAGCTGCCCCTTTTTCCTCGAAAAGAGAGCCAAACGAGAGCGGAGCTTTTTCCCTTGGAAAAAACGCTCACAGTGCCTGCCGATTGCCCCCTCGGAGGCATCGCGTGCGTGCTCTTCGCCCAAACAAATAACGCATAGATCGTGTGTGTCATCAGATGTTAAACAACGTCAACACGGATGCACACATCCTTAAACGCTTTGCTAGTGCTCGCCATAATGAGATGAATAGAGATCGCTCTTACCACAGAAATGCATGCTTCAAACAAAACAGTTAATGAAGACGAAGAAGAGAATGATGTGTGCTCACGGTGCCTATTTATACTATAGTCGCACCGGTACTGACGTCATGGCTGTCGCCGGCCAACTATTTGGTGTTTTTTCAATGTATGCATCAGACATGGGTCACAACGAGGCGTTCCCCATAGTCACCCCTAGAAGACGCAGTTCGAAGTTCCCATGAAAGGGAACAGAGAGAGTTGTGGCAAACCAATACTCCCATCAATATTACACACTGCAGCAGAGCAGGGGTTGTCAATTTCAGGTGAAGGAAATCAGATTTTGACTTTCTTTTTAGGAAAGTACAGGGAAATCTCAATTTCTTTATACAACACATTTGAGGTTTAAAGGGATACTTCATCCAAAAATGAAAATGTTGTCGTAATTTGCTCAATGTCATGTTTGTTCTAAACCTTTAGAACTTCAGTGGAAGACAATATTTTGAAAAAAATGTCTGCAGTGTGTTTTGGTTCTATAAAATGAAAATCAATGGGGTCCAAAGTTGTTTGGATCCCAGTGTTCTAATACATATTTTGTGTTCTGCAGAAGAAAGAAATGCATGCATGAGGGTGAGTAATTGATGATAAAATATTGTTCATTTTTGTATGAATTATCCAATTAAGTGTGCTAGCAACTATGTAAAAAGGGTCACTGTTTGACTGTTAAGTGCTAAAGATGTCACGTTTTGGCTTATACTGACGTACACTTTTGTTTTATCTGTCTTATTAAAGAAATAGATGTATTTCATACTAGAGTTTCACAACACCACAGAATTGTGACAGTAAATCAATATTTATGGATGAACAAGCACACAATTAAATTATAAAGTTATTTGTATTTAAGATATTTTAATTAACAGTTCAGTGCAGAAAGAAACTGATTTCACTATTTACAAAAAAAGGGCAATATTCTGATTAACAGCTCATAAAAGAAATATAAAAGTAAGTACAAAAGTAAACCATGGTCTGGTCCATATACAGCTTGTTGTGGTCAAGAATGTCCAAGGTTCTCTCAAAGGTATGAACAAACGTTCTTCCAGTAACATTAATCAAATGTATCTGGTCTTTAATAATATTCTTAAAATGTTAGTACAAAAACATTATTCAAACATTGGTCATGTAATGACTTTTTATTCCTGAAACATTTTAGTTGGACGATCATCTTATGTTTTTAAATGTTACTGCTTGTTTCCGAATGTTGAGAAAACATTCAAAAGTAACATTCCCATAATGTTTGCAAAATTATAAAATTGATCACACTGTTAGTGTGTGATTCTCAGTTGTTTAATGTATGATTCCTAGTTTATCTCTGTAACCATTTACAAAGTTGGCAAGTGTGTGATGCCTAGTATTATAAAATCAGTACCAGTTTTAAAAGTTGTGTAATGTATGTAAACTCTTCTTAACGGATTTACATGTGATAAATGTCATGGGAGTCTTATACAAAACTCTTAATATCTTTATGGGACAAATGCATAGTATACAGGACAGCTGGCACCTCTAGTATCCCTGTTTACTCTACTTAACATTAACTAGCTGTATTCAACCAATGCATACATAAAGCATCTACTGTGCACTGAATCTACTACAACAATGGAGAGATGTACTTAAGTGAAAAAGTTCCGCACAATGGAGCCCACCATTTGAAAACTGGAGCTGTTGTGTCTGCAGAAGAGAACCAGAGGGCAGGACACACTTTACAATTCATCTCAGTGAAGCTCCTCAGCGACAAATGATCAGCCACAACACAGCATTTCCATAGCTTTATTATGCAGTGGGTCCCCAGGCGCAATAATCATGATATCAAATGACAGGCTTTCTTCAGGCCGCTGCTGTAGTTGTAAATAAAAATATGTTAATTTGGCTTGCGGTATTTAAGCCAGCAAGTTACATACATAATTTGTTTAAGTTAATTTGTGCACGACTAGGCCATTCTGAGAAGAGAGATATATGAGGGCGCAATAATCATGATATCAAATGACAGGCTTTCTTCAGGCCGCTGCTGTAGTTGTAAATAAAAATATGTTAATTTGGCTTGCGGGATTTAAGCCAGCAAGTTACATACATAATTTGTTTAAGTTAATTTGTGCACGACCAGGCCATTCTGAGAAGAGAGATATATGAGGCAGGGAAATAACTAATGCTAATGAATTAGCCAAGTAGGCTTATGTGTAACGTTAGGCATTCAGTTTATAGTTTTAGTAGAATAATGTTTTGCATGTATGTCAGTGGGTTTACTTAGCTTTTCATTCACCTGTAGTTGTGTTTGATGTGGAAGAGGCAAATATGATTAAGGCAAAATAGAATTAATGTCTGAGTAAATTTTGTATGATGCCAATAGAGAATTTATATAATTCAATAATAATTTAATTATTTTTGCCTGCTTCTCTCAACAATTTCTCACAAAACAACAACGACATAATAATAATAATAATAATAGTAATAATAAAAAGATCTATTACAAGAGGCATGCTACTCTTGCTCATTCATGAGGCAAAATCAAAAGCCAATGGCAATGAACGACTACAGATCTCTATATACAATTCAGCACAGCTCTCGATACTGCCCGCTAGCTGTGAAAGGAGTGCAGGCTGAGTACTACAGTAGCTCAACGATTCTCTTGTTGATTTTATGTTTCACTGTGTTAAGTCAAAGAGCAGTCTCTCATTCTTTACACAAACTCTTCTTTTAAAAATGAATTATGATTTTTATGTTATCAGAGATGAACATACACATAAAAAATATTGTTTTACACTTGACTGCTCAATGACAAACTACCATTTTACCTTTTATGGCAAGTTTATCTTTCACAGTGTATATTATCATACCATTTAATCTGTTACATAAATTAATTTTCCAGCCAGCACTATAAAACCGTTTGAGTGACTATAACCCGATCTCATGAAAGTGCGTATAAATAGTAGGCCTACGCCAAATAAAAATAAAACTTGTGCTATTCATATGCAAAAATGGACTTTGGCGTGTATATGCTACGCGATGGATAGGATTAGGGTTGTGGGTAGATGCGTATCATATGTACGCGAAAACTGCGTATTATAGGCCTATGCACGCCAAACACGTGCGTAGCATGTACACGCCAAAAATTCACTTTTGCGTATCAGTACCATTAGTTTTTGTTTTTATTTGGCGTACTATTTATACGCATTTTTATGAAACCGGGCTCCATTTGTACCATTGTTGTACTATTTTATATGTCATAAGTATACATAGACTGTTTATTTACAATTTTTTTTTTCAATTTTACTTAACTATAACTATAAATATAAATTATATTAACTATAAATAAATTATATAATTGTATATATTATTATTAAATCAAAGTCTCATCAAGTTTATGCATTGTTAAACATTTTTATATTGCTTTAAAATAATACATTATTTTGTCTATTTTTTCAGTTTGTTTTTAGGTAATTAGTTACCAAAAACAAACGCACACATCATTACTTGATTCAAGACACTTGGTATAGTGAGTAGTGTGGAAGTTGTTTACTTTGTAACTAGTTTGAGGTGTTTATTTTATTTCGTACTGTCGATTATATCAGAATTTTTTTTAAAGAAGGAACTGCCTGCTTTGCTTCCTGAACGCCGCTTAGAGAAATATCATAATGCAATAGGAGTCGCGGGCGTTCACTCGAAACTAAATATTGTGCCCGTTTGTGTTTGAGAGCGTGGAGCGCGCGCGTGTTGGGAAAGTGGGTGTCGCTGTGCACACTGCTGGAGGAGCTTCACAGCGATGTGTCGCGGACTTTAAACACACTGTGACATACAGTGGTGGAAGGAGGGAGATCGCGCCGTACTGGATCGTATACTGCAACACTTCTTACTTATGCAATGAGTCCGACCGTTTTCATTCTGATCCAGTGTGTCTGACGATTCAGTTTCCACGCGCGATGCTCTGACTGCCGTGTGTTTATATGGAGACACCCTAAAAAACAGTCAACCGGGAAATGGTAACACATGAACCTCCTCACTGGAAGGAACATGGTTGAGAGGAGCAGTAAATTTCTGTTCATCGTTGTCGGCTCGGTTCTGTTCATGCTGATTTTGTATCAGTACGTGGCTCCGGGGATGATGAACTTCGGCTCTCCGCACGGGTACATGCTGGAAGACGATGCGGATCTCTTCCCGACTCCTGATCCACATTACGTGAAGAAATTCTATTTCCCCATCAGGGATCTGGAGCGGACTGTGGATTTTGAAATCAAAGGGGATGATGTGATCGTGTTCCTCCACATCCAGAAGACCGGCGGCACCACCTTCGGGAGGCACCTGGTCCAGAATGTCAGGCTGGAGGTTCCGTGCGACTGTAGACCGGGACAGAAGAAGTGCACCTGTTACCGACCCAACAGGAAAGAGACATGGCTCTTCTCTAGGTTCTCCACCGGTTGGAGTTGTGGCTTACACGCGGACTGGACCGAACTGACCAACTGCGTACCGGGGGTTTTGAACAAAAAGGAGAACAGGATGAAAAACCAAAGGTGATGCTTGTACAGAATTGTTTTATCTGAAGTGTTGGTTGTGGCTCAAAACCCAGTGAGCTCTACCAAAATGTTCGGGGCATCATTGGCGTGTGCAGCCACACAATACTATATCTATACTAGGAATTTGAGACACAGCCCGTGTGTAGAAGAACTTTAGCGAGTAAATAATACCACTTGCCCTCCCTCATCTGCGAAATACAAGACTATAGAGTGGCTCAAAACCCAGTGAGCTCTACCAAAATGTTCGGGGCATCATAGGCGTGTGCAGCCACACAATACTATATCTATACTAGGAATTTGAGACACAGCCCGTGTGTAGAAGAACTTTAGCGAGTAAATAATACCACTTGCCCTCCCTCATCTGCGAAATACAAGACTATAGAGTATAGGCTACTCATTGACTATTAATACTACACTTGGGTTAACCTCTTTCTAAACCCCAGGTAAAGGCCAGTTTTAACCCTGGGTTAAGCAACCTTTCACACTTGTATAGAATGTTAGCACTGCTTTTAACCCTAGGTTAACCCTGAAATGCAATGCCACAACGTAAACAGCGAGTGTTCGGCAACAGACAACCAATCATAAACCGTCCTAGTGTTTACCTCAGTACATTTTCACGCACTTACTTGTATTCCGCGTAAACTTTCAACCGCTGTTTAAGCGTTTTAAGTAAAATGATTAAAATGCCGAACAGTGACGTAAATGTGTTAACTGGCGGGATTATTGAGAAAGTTTCCTATTTCAGCAGACTTTACAAGCTCAGTGGTGATGTTTGAACGGTGGACAAGCGGTTTTTGAAACAGGTCGCGCTATTTTCCTCCCTCAAACATATTATTGACATCATACATATGCAAATAAGAGCGTTCAACCAAAGTTTGTACATGTACAGTGTGAGCTATCGGAAACTTGACCACTCAGTAGGGTAAAGTAATGTGAAAGGTGAAACAAAATAACCCAGGATTAAGTTTACTTGGGGTTAACAGTGACACAGGGTTAAAAACCGAATGATGGTCAGTTGGATTTCCGTGGTTATATAAAACTGGATGGCAACCTTTCAAAAAATGCAAACATGGAAACCATAGTAGCTATATCAGTATTTTACTAAATGTAAAAATTCTGAAAAGAAACTTACTGTAGTTAACTTAATTCAAACAATGTAAGAAGCATCAAAATCTCTCTGTGATTTCGTTTTTAGTTCTATCTTGGCTCGTAGTTACCTAGTTATAATGTAATTCATTTTGGACAAAACTATGTTCACCATGTTAACGTTTTGGAAGGTAAAGCTCTCATGGTGCCTATCCTACTATTTCAGGTGGAAACAGAACTGGCTGTGTTAGATGTTTGTGTCATTTTCGATTTCTGCATGTTTATGTTTTTTCCAGTGATGGAGGTGGAAAATTACTGTGTTATAAAACAGCCCCTTGTAAACACTGTAGTGAGCACTGACTGCCAGGATAGTGGTTACAGGACTCACCACATCAGGAAGCTCCATTGCAGTCATGTCAGGAATAACCAGCCACTGGTAGTTAGTGTCATCTTGTTGTGTTCTGGGTAAGAATTGTACATTTGACTTAATTATCTTTCCCCAATCACATGTGATGGCCTCACAAATGCATATAGACCCAAGTGGGCATTGGAGTAGGTTACTGTTTGCATTACGTTTAGTTTTGCAATGGCATGAAATCCATCTCAGAACCATGTACGTAGACTGTTTTAGTTTTTAATAGGATTTTGTAGATTAAATTATTTAAACTCTGAAAAGTCAAATACATCAGATCAGATTTAGCAAATAATCACCAGCTGACTCCTCTTCCTGAAAGAACACAGTCTAGATCCAACATCCCCTCGAGTGTACAACATCCCTCGTATCACAGTGATGCCATTACTCTTTTTGCTTTTGGCAACCTTAGGAATGCAGCACTGATTATGGATGCACATTCCTCTCCTTGATTAATCTCTCCGGTGATAAAGGCAGATATACCACACCAGTGTTATTCTCCCCTAATTCATCACGCATGTGTACATGTTCGTTTTGTCTGTGAAATTAGCACAGGGTCAGCGGTAAAAGAGGTGAGAGGAGTTTTGTCTCTTTGTATCTCTGCGTTTTTACTATCTGCATTATTCTGATAATTAGATGGAAAATACTGTGCGTAGATAATTCGGATTTGATATACTGCTTTGTTGCACAGATCTAAGTGCTCGTTTTAAATTAGCTACAGTGATTGCAAACTCAAAGGGCCAGTGTAGGGTGAATTGAAACTTTGTTCATTGCTATTTCTTGAAGCTATAAAACTAAATTAAAAAGGGAGATTTTTTAATCTGTAAAAAATGCTCAGAACTTGAATTTGGGTGCTTTAGAAAAATTAAAAGGCTGAATAAAAATTTAATTTTTATGTAATCAATGGCAATTGAGTCGTGATGGTGGTCACATAGTAGACTGAGAAAAGCGGCACTGTTTATGACCCGTGAAATCTCTCGTGGAGATTTTGAGCAGCTGAGGACTGCTGGGCTGTTTGTCTTGATATGGTTGTGTTTTTAGATTTGTGTTTTTAAACCAAAATATTAATGGGAACTATCATGTTTTATTCTCACATATGTGGCCTTAAAGTTAAAAAAAAAGTTTCCAGATTACACAATTGGTCATTGTAGATGTTTGTTCATAATAACAGTTCTGTTCCAGTAATGGAAGATTTCACAGGGACGTGCATTCATTTTAATGGTAATTTTGTGCTTTGTTATCATTAGAAGATCAGCAAGTATGTGGAACTTCTTAATTCACATTTTTGTGAGAAATTCATTAGATAAAGAACAGTTCATAAGGGTCATTTATTTGTGAATCACACTTTGTTGATTGGTTGCATCTGCTATCATTTTACTTGCAGTCTGGAGCCCTAATTAATGTTGGTGCTGTGATGATGTTGACAATTAAATTTAAATAGAGTTTACTTGTCATATTTAGGAAGGCAGTGAAATGCCTTTTTTTAGTGGTAGACCGATACATCGCCAGGACTGCTATATATGGTATGATATTTGGCAATTGGCTGATCAGTATTTCTGTTTGGCGAACGTGTCAGTGCTGAATGCTTTTACTGCCTTTAAATTAAATAGTGTGATACCATATATATCGGCTTTATAACGACCATCAGCCACCCTGCTCTCTAAGATATCAGCATTGGCCATCAAAACTTTTATTTTCTAAAATATTCTGAGATGTGTACTTCAGCCTTACCCTCTTCATGCTACGTTTACACAAGTAACGTAAACAAGTGCATTTTTGTTTTAAAAAGCATAACCTTTGCCACGGTTCCGCCTGTTGTTTACACTACTCTGGTGTTTTCGACCCTCGTCTTCCTCGTTGCGTTTCAGTGTAAACGGACCAAAATGGAGACTTTTGAAAATGATGGCATGGCTGCCCACATTTGCTCTGTGCATCCTTGAAGACCGTGTAAACAATAACATCATGCTCATTGTTGTACCTGCATGAATGGTCATGTGACATGCATTTTTCAGTTGTGTAGTGTGGATGGAGAACGTTTCTGAAACGCAGTGAAAACGCAAGTGTAGACGAGGATCGTTTTTATTTTAAAACGCCGTTTTAAAACGAAAACACACTAGTGTAAACAGGGCTTCAGTTTTAACTGCTAATGCAAGAGATTGGGAGCATGTTGGGCGGCCACAGCAAAGGGTTTAACACCTGTTGTTTGTCCAGTGAGTTTCAGTTCACGGAGGCCAACGCCATTCCCACCAACAGGCAGGAAGCCATCTGACAGCTCTGCCAATCTGCATGCTTGTTAGACGTGTTTAACAGGCTTGTTTACATTTAAATCTCTCTCGGCTCCTGAGACTTTGGAAGCCTCGCTTGCACTCCTCTTCGTGGCCATTAACGTGGCGAAGGACAAGCTTTTAATTACACGTAGGTCTTATTTGAATTGTTGGGATTTCTCGAGTCACATTTTCCAAATCGCATTCTCGCCGTGCCGCTCCCTCAGGGACCTTGTGGACGTGAGAGCAATGGGGGTATTTTAATTGCTTAACGAGATGTGTATCATCACATTCTCATTGAGGCACCGGTTTCAGACAGGAAGCCATCTGGCGAGTAGTGTGTTGCTCTCAGGCATGAAGCACAGGGGTTTCTGATAGACCAGTGAATGGTGACCAGAGGAGAGTGACGTCTTGTGTGGGTGTAAGGTATGAGAATGTTTCCCACAGCGAGTGCGTGTGCAATCAGCCACCAGCGGTTGGGTTTTACCCACCCACCCACTCCCAACGGTGGATTACCAGTCTTTGGCCCCACTGCTCTAAACAGTATGTAATCTGTTTAAAGAAGGGTCTGTGTCTGCTCTTTGGCCGATATGCTCAGCAAAATCAGTAGAAAGGGGGCGGGCCGCTGTCTGTTTTGCACCCCATAAAGAAAATGCATCATCTCCTTGCCCTCATGTTGCTCAAAACTAGGGATGTAAAGATTCTGGGATAGTAAGCTGATAATTGTATTCATGTTATGGCTGATCACTGGTTTTAGAATTCTATAATATTTTGTCTAATTAAATAATAAAAAAAAAAAATCAGTTGAAATGCTACAGGTGAATTTATGGAACATTTAACAGATTTTAGTGTTTTTAAAAATAAATGAATGAATTCAAATTGGCCAGTATATTGTACATCCACGTATGCTTTTTAAACTCTTTTAAACAAAGAGGGTGTTGGCCACTGGCTGCAGGCTTTAAAAAAAGCCTACAAAAGATAATGATAAGCTGATAATAATTTTTATGTTATAACTAATCACTGATATTTAAATTCTATAACATTTTGTTTAAATAAATCAACAATAAAACACTTAAGATCAGTTTAAATGTGACAAGTGAATTTAGACATCATTAGGCAACATTATAATGTACAGTATGAAAAATGGATATTCATTTTGGGATTTGCTAAAGATTAGGCTACATTTAACAGTATGATGAAATTACTAGATCAAATGGAAAATTAAATAAATATATTAAATTAAATAAAAAATTGGCCAAAATACTGTACATTCTCACTTAAAACGTATGCCCCCCCCCCCCCCCCCCCCCCCCAACTCTTTTAAAAAAGTACTTTTCAAGTTTCTTCTCGAGACTTTCAAAACATCCAGGTTGCCTTTTTTTAAACAACGAAGGTGACCACTGGCTGTCAGACTCCAAAAAGAATAATGAAAGTTTTCCATGCAACTCTTGTGCTGCTTTTAAATAGCCATACAATTACTGTGTGAGGAAGTGACTGAAATGTAGCTATTCTGTCGCTTTCATAACAAAATTCTCATTTATGGTTGAATTGTCTCTTTAAGTAATGTATTTGCCGTGATTTCTCATTTCTAGCCATCATAGATGAAGATAGAATCCCAGTTGGGGGGCAGCCTGGTTAGGAGGCCTGGCGCAGTGATCAAGCAGACACAATTAACTTGAAATGACAAGGTGCCGATGGGGTACCAGACCATGTCGCCATGTTCCTGTTATACTAGACATTTATTGTGATTATTTTGGGGGAAAATGAAATGTACTTTATATTGGCTTGCCATTGTGAGCTGCAAAGAGTAATTTGCAAATTATCGTAATAGGCCCCAATGAGCTGGCATTCGAGATCATGGAGAGAGAAAGATCTGACATCTTTGTAATTATTAAATCAGAGAAAATAGATAGAAACAAATGGATTTTAAGCAAAATTAGAATGGAGTGGGGTCCAAATGTCTTAGACCACACTGAAAATGTCATTTAGAAAAAAGTAAGTTTTTTAAAAAAGGTTTTAGCATAATTTAAAACAAATAGATGTTATGGCATAAAAAAAATAAATTAAAATATTACATTAAAAAGTAATATAAATGTATTTTATTGTGTATAGGGCTGGGTGATACAGGCAAAAAAAATATCATGATAACAATTTTTTCATATCAGTCGATATCGATAATAATCACGATACATTTCAAATCTTTATTTCTTTCAAGTTTAAAGGCAGATTTTTGAAAGTTGTAGAAACCAGACTGTTAATTGCTCATTATGGTCAGAACATGACAAACACTTCACACTTTTGAATTCTTTACACCTTTCCAGACATTTTCCTTAACAAAACAAATTTATCTTCAGCACAGTTTGCAGGCTGCAATATTAATATATAACATTCTTTTTGTCTAGAAATGCTCTCTTAGTCTAAATGCATTTAGTATCACACAAATCACAAAAACATCTTTATTTAGACAAAATACAGTAATTATATTCCATTACTCCTTTAGTACATTTAATGCATGTCTACATTAATAATATAAGAAAATTAAATATTAATATCCCACATTTCTGCCACAATACCATGGTTCAGTTAGTGTTACTACAGTAAATCCATGCTAAATGATGGCGATTTGTAGATTGAAAAGCCGTTTGACTGTACTGTTTCTCCTGTTTGTCAGCGCTGTTTCTGGTTTTAAACTAGTTTAAATCAGTGAGTCATTTGTGTTCTTCACTGAATTCAAGCGCTTCACACTGGATCTCACAGCGCTGTTTAGTGCTCACATGGCCGAGACTCATCAGCAAGTAAACGCATCTGCTCTAGTAAGCTCACACTGCGCTGCTGTTTGAACTTTGAGCCGAGCGGATAAATGGTCCGTGTGGCGCAGTTCAAATAAGTAGCGCTGTTTCGTGCAGCTTTTGGTGCATAAACATTATATTATTATATAAAACATTTATCAAACTCTTGTTATCGTTTTATTGAGGGAAATTATATCGGCATAATTATCGTTATCGTTTTATCGCCCAGCCCTACTTGTGTATGTTGATTTTTTTTTTTTTTTTTTTTTTCAGTTCAGCTTTTCATTTAATCTGTCATGTTAGCAATAATGAAACAAATGCATTAAATTAGAAAAATGCTAAATAGAGGCATTTTCATTGGTGGCCTCCGACTTTTGGACCTCACTGTATGTGTATCTATAAATATGTATTCTCCTGGGAAAGTGCCCGTGTGTGTTTGTGTGCATGTGTGTGTGTGAGTGATGAGAGAAGATTCTGGGCCGTGTGCATCTACTGTCACTTTTTCCCCCATGTCCTGTCTATTTAAAGATATTGCAGCAGATTTTGAGTCCCAGTCCAATAAACTGGCACAGAAAAATCCTGCAGTACTGCTGTCAGTCTTTTCTTTTAATTTCGTATATATATCCCACTCAGCCTCTATCTTTCTCTCTTTCGCTTCTCCCTCCATCTCTTCCTGTTCCTTCAGCGGTGTCAGTGTCTAATCAAACAGGAAAGATAATTTTCCACACTGTGGCTTTATGGATATGGGCCACACAGTATACCCCAAGCGTGACTAGAACATTAGAGGGAATGTATTTTCAGGGAAGATTTACTGTAAGTTCTAAAATGGCAGGCCCTACTAATGGACAACTGCCTTCTGTATTATGAATAACAATATTTGGTGTACAGGACACCCCCACAGTCCCCCATCATGGTGTCATGGAACATGGTCAACTGGCAAGTTGCTTCCCTGTGAAATGATTCTGATTGGTCCTCATGCCTTCAGGCTGGATCACTGTAGAATTTTGCAAGTGGACTGTTATGCTGCCTGCAGGCTAAAATTTTGATCAGATTGAAAAGGGGGTGGTGAAGAAATGAAATAATTCGAGCAACAGGAAGAGCTTGAGCACGTAAATGCTTGAATCTGAATATTTTTCCAATTGAATTAAAGGAATAGTTCACCAAAAATTTGCAGAAAATGTTCTTGCCCTCAGGTCATTCAAGATGTAGATGCATTTGTTTCTTCATCCAAACAGATTTGGAGAAATTTAGCATTACATCACTTGCTCACCAGTGGATCCGGTGCGGTGAATGGGTGCCGTCAGAATGAGAGTGCAAACAGCTGATACAAACATCACAAAAATGCACAAATAATCTACACTCCAGTCCATCAATTCAAAGTCTTGTCTGTAATCCATAATAAGAGTGCATAATCCATAATAACGCTTTCTCTAGTGAAAAAGTCTATCCCCTGTTGGTCACTCACATCAAAATCCACCAACATATTTTTTTTGACTGTTTTCACTTGTAAATGGTCCTTGATCTTTGCATATTTCTCTCCTGAATCAGACGAGACAACTTTGTAAATTAATATGTCAGTCAGATCATTTAAGGTTCATATAAAAAGAAAATTAGTGCATGTAAATCATGTGAGGTTCAGTCAGCTCCATATTTTTTCAAGGTACTTTAGAGTTTGGAAGTCCTGGTGGTTAATATGGCACAGTAGATGATCTAATGAGACAAACGTGTGGAACACAAAGCACTGTTGGTGCAAAGAAATTAGCAATAGCTCTCAAGTATTGCTTGATATTGGATGAAGATGTTCTTCCCAACAGTCAGCTCTTGAAGATGTTGTTCTCCATATTTGGCAATGAGGACTAAAGAGCCACACCGTGACTGTTATAGGTCTAGCCCTTTGCTTAAGAGTGTTCATGTTGGTTTGCTGGTCCACATATTATAGTCTGATGTGGTTAGCGGTTGTGTGATCTTTGTGGTTTGGAGGTCAGTAGCCCAGAGTTTATAAAATCCTCCAACTCTCTGTGTGAACCCGGGTTCTGGCTCTGGGAGCATGAGCCAGATGGCTTGGCGGTCTCCAGATCTGCTTGGAGCAGAAAGCGGAGGTTCTGACAGGCCAGTTTTTCCTGGGCCAGTAAGAAAAAGAGCTTGGAGGCAGGCCTGATAGCAGCAGCCTGACCTCGATGTGTTAATCCCATCAGATCAGTGTGGATTAAATACAGGCTGCTCAAAGCCCGTTATGTGGTAATGCGGAATCTGTGCCCGCCCACCGCAAAATCAAGAGACCCGTGCTTTTGGACGAATTGCTCTAAGAACATTTGATTTCTATGTTTGCGTCCTTTCTACATTTTTACTTCCATTGTATTATGAATAATTCATTTTCAAGCTTGTATTCATACTTAGATAATCTAAGTCTAGGGGTTGGGACACAATGTCTGACTAATTGTCCTACAGCTGACTGGATGACTAGTGAAGTTGACTATTTGATACCTTTTTTAATTTTAAATATTTTAAACTTAAATAAAAATGCTGTTTAAGTGTGCACCAAAAAAGTTGAGTCTTTAAATGTATCCACTTGAAAGCACTGTCATAGCCATACATATTTAGATGTCTTTAGGACTTATACTGTTTTGTGAGCCTCCCGAAATGTGTTGCGTTTTTAAGATGCCATGTCAAGTTAAGAAATAATCCAAGTTGTGGTTAATATATATATATATATACAGTGGGGCAAAAAAGTATTTAGTCAGCCACCAATTGTGCAAGTTCTCCCACTTAAAAAGATGAGAGAGGCCTGTAATGTTCATCATAGGTATACCTCAACTATGAGAGACAAAATGAGAAAAAAAAATCCAGAAAATCACATTGTAGGATTTAGGCAGTAATTAAAGCAAAAGGAGCCCCTACCAAGTATTGAGTACATGTACAGTAAATGAACATACTTTCCAGAAGGCCAACAATTCACTAAAAATGTTTTTTTTATTGGTCTTTTTAGGTATTCTAATTTGTTGAGATTGGTGGGTTTTTGTTAAATGTGAGCCAAAATCATCACAATTAAAAGAACCAAAGACTTAAACTACTTCAGTCTGTGTGCATTGAATTTATTTAATACACGAGTTTCACAATTTGAGTTGAATTACTGAAATAAATGAACTTTTCCATGACATTCTAATTTATTGAGATGCACCTGTATATATAGTTCGATAGATAGATATATAGATTTTTTCCCCCTCATACTGGTTTGTTTTTAAGATGCCATGTCTAAAAAATAATCCAAGTTTCAAGAACATGTCACAAGATGCATTCTGTTCCCTGTCAGTAGGGCTGTCACGATAACTACTTTTTGTTGTGCGATATATTGCACCAAAATTAATTGAGATCAATGATATTATTGTCATTTTAAGACCATTTTATGCTACTGATTATATAATGACAGTATGACAATATAATAGCATAATAATGCAAGTACACTCTTTTAAAGAACAAAGAACATTTTATTCTTAAGAATATTTGGACATTGGAATCGGAATGTGAAAAAGATATGCTAAATAAATAAAACAAATAAATAATAAATACACCTTTGTTAACAAAAAAGTGCAAGGTAACACGAACAAGAACAAAACTGTCTGGAAGACCCCTCTCCAGCTCCAGCTGTGGTTGTTGTTTCCAGGTTGAAAAACTGGGTGGGATGGTTATGTTTTAGGTGAGATTTTAGGTTAGTTGTGTTGCCTCTTTTTGTTGCCACTGTTTTTAAACAAAGTCGACATACCGGCTCGTTCACGTTAATTGGCTCTCCTCTCTCATGCGGCTTAAAGCCAAAATGTTCCCACACCGGAGCTGAAGATTGCGGCTTTGAAACCAAGTCCATTGGGACTTGTTCTTCCTAACTGGCTGTAGTTGTCACTAAACACTTTATAACGCAGTGGGTTCACGCCTTCTCTTCACCTGTCGCTGTCCGCTCTGTGTGTGTGTTCGGGAAGACGCTGCCTGAGCCCCGCCTCTGCCACAGAGAGCAGACGAGATGACAGATGCAGCGTGATCGACTAAAATGTTGGTGACATTCATTTTTATGTAAAAATTAATATAATCATTGTTTTTAATTATAAGAAAATTATCAGTCAATATATCGCGGCACCAAAAATGATCGTGCTCATTTCCATATACTGTGCGATATATCGATATATTGACTATTGCGACAGGCCTACGTGTCAGTGCTCTTTATCTAGCTCTTTCTGTATGACTCACCCACTAATAAACATCCAATTTGTGACCGGTGAACTTGAAACCAGTCTAATTATACTAGGATTCCTTAAGATCAATTTGTCTAGTCAAGCCAGGCAACCCAACAACTGAAAATATGTAACTTTGCACATCCCTTGTAAGGTCATCATAGCCAAGAATGCCTTTTCGCTTCATTTCTATTATAAGATGAAAGGCTGTTTTCATATCACTGGCACTGACTACTGAAAAGCTTCTTGTTTACCGCTTTCTTTGCTGATTATCTTGGCCCATTTCTGCTTGTTGTCTGTAGAGGTTTGGTAATTGCTTGACAGTGTTCAATAGTGTTTCTGTTAGATAAGCTGTTTTTTTTTTTCAAAGAACATCTTGCGCTAAGAGTTGCTATCACTCACATTTCAGAGAGAGCGTTTTTTTTTTTTGTCAACTGACATCTCAACTGTGTGAAGACAAAGTGCTAACAGAGATAGTAAGTGTGTGTGAACTGATCTAGGGCCATTCAAGGGAAGGTCGTGACAGGCTGCCGGTGTTTTAGGATCAGCATGCTAAATTAGCCAAGGACGCTGAGCTCTTGCAAATAAAGTGCTTACCTGGAGAAGCTCAAAATATTTGTGTACTTTATGAACGTCAGCTTACATGTGTAAAGATGACACTGGCCTTTAATCCTCCGCTGTTGTTCACATTAACTTCTCTGTGTGTTGTGCTGTTAATGCATTAATAATAGCTTACAGTATGAATATAGTATTTATTTGTGATTCCAGGCTGAGGTTAAAAGCCTTGTGCTGTGCTGAAAATTGCTATATTTTTGCCAGTTTTGGAACTGATTGGTCGTAGGCCTCACTGATCTGAGCTTATGCACCTGAGTGAAAAAAGCATTATTTGTGGATCATTTTGGCAGTTCAATTGTGCATAAGCTCAGATCAATGAGGCCTATACGATAAATCAGTAAAAAAAAAAGGGTACATTTGTATGTATTGAAACAAAATTAGTTGATTAAAAAGTAAATCCAATATTGGGTAATAATAGAGCATAATGAGAAATTCATAAGCAGTTTTTTGTTGGTGGTCACTTTGACCAGGAGCACCACAAGTGTAACAAGGTGGGTTTTTTTGGGACGTTGTTATATCCTTAATGAGCAAAGTCAGTGAGCTGTAGTGCAGTGCAACAATAACATTAACTAGCATTTTCAGAAAAAATAAAATCCTCTCCAATTGGTCACTTTTTATTTTTCTAAATCCTGTTTGTTTTCCCCCTGTTGTTTTACCTCACAGCAAGGCCAGTTTCTCAACTTACTTGCAAGTGCCCGGCTGCTGTCTGATAATATGGATATTGTGGCCCGTGAAGAGAAACGTGCCCTTGAGCTGGACCTAATGTCACCACTGCATGAATGAGCGCTTCAGTGCCTCCTCTATCTCTAATGGCTTTTTGACCACTCTTCTGCCTGCCCTTTGTGTTTAGCATAAATTAATACATGAAGATGAACACAACTCCGCTGCTAATTCTGGAGTGAACATGTGCTTACTCTGGTCTTTTTTCTTTCTCTGTGTTTCCTGCTGTCGCTTTTTTTTATCTTACATTCTTGTTTACAAAACACTCTTGCTTAAACATTTTTCTTGCTGCTCATCTCTGCCTTTCGATCTCATTACATTTTTTCTCCTGTGTGATTTGGAATCTTGTTCTAATTTTCTTTACTTTACAGTTTTGGCCGATGTGGCCCTTTCCGAAACATTGCTGGCATTATGATGGACGTTGGCTTTGAAGTCTTGTTGTGCGCCATGCTGCCAGGTAAAGCCCTTGGCGATGGCACCAAATTGATTTCTGCATGCTGTAGACAAATTGCCATGCAATGACTAATTAGCAAACATTTTTATAATTCATAATTAGGGCCTCCACTCTCCCAGTGTGAGTTGGCTCACTGCCGAGCTTTAATTTGCAAAGCCACGAGTTCCGCCTCAGAATTATACAGACTCTCAACCTCCCCCAGCCCACAGCTGAAGCAGGTGTCTTCACTTTTTTTTAAAGACTTCCTTCTGCAGACCATCTGATGTTAGAAGGCTCTATTCAATTCTGTGTGAAAGCTTTTGAAAATCCCAGGTAGCCTCAGAAACTGGTCCATGACGTGTCAAGACAGTGTCTGAGAAACCGCAATGGTGAGTTTACATGAACTAGGCCATAATAAAATATTTTAATCATACTTGATTCTGACTGGTCAACTACTGCAAATTTTTCATAGCAGCACTGTATAACTGATTATAACAACTATAACATACAGTAGCATGTATTCTCTGCGGCCATTTTAAGTACAATAATAAAAAGACTTACTCCAATTTATATTTTATGTCCATTTATATGTTTATTTGGTAAGTAGAAATGTAAGGAGTGTGATTATGATTATTATAAACCACTTCAATGTGATACAAGAGATCCTGATCACCCTGTCTGGGTTTATTATAATGGTCGGCTGACAGTATATTATCTCTTACATAATGAATGTAATTCTTTTTAAAGCAGAGCCGAAGCAGAACACCAGTCTCTTTACCAACTGTCATAACTCACAAGTACGGTACAAGTTAATTATCCACTCACTGTACTATTGTATGTATTATATTAGATATGTGGGTAAATGACTAAGTACAAAACAACAGAAGTTTCTTAATAATGACTTTATGCTCACGAGGTTGTCTCGCGGCTATGTTATTTTATTGTATAAAAGCACAGGTTACTGATTTTCAGTACAGGTGCCTCCCACTTAACTCCTTTAATGAGCATTTGCATAAGCACACCATTTGCATAACAAGCTCCTTATAAACAGATGTTTTTAAAACTTTATAAAAATGCTTGCACCCCTTTTTGCAATTTTTGTGGATCTTAGTGTTTTTTGCTTCTCACTTCAGTCTTTTTGAGATCCAGCTCCTGAATAAATCATTATTTGAAAGGCATTTTTTTTTTTGTTAAAGTATGTTTAAATTTATGGCAAGTTTGAGGATTCACTTTACAAATGATGCCTGTTAAATGATGAATAATGCTCGAATTCTTTTAAAATTTTTTAAAAACTCAAGAATTTTTGGTAATATATTGTGCATGCAAGGTGCGTGTCTTTGTAAACTTTGGAAAATTGATTGATCCATTTTTAAAGATATCTCCCGGTAACCTACTGACGCGTTTTGATAATGTTTATGAGAGGTCGAGGGTGTATCTATTATTAATGCGCCTTGCAGTTGTATTGGATCGGTATCCAGTGAACGTGCTGAAGGTGCAGTGGTGGTGTTGGTTTAGTTGGTTAGTGTGCAATGAAATGATGTGAATTAAATGTGCAAAAAGACCCTAAAGCAGATATTCAGATGATTTATTTTCTAAACAATGTTTGAGTCACAATTATTGGGATTGGATGTCTGTAATTTAAAGGAAAAGTTTGCCCCAAAAAATTTAAATTTGCGGCAAAGATTCCAAGATGTCCCCCCCCCCCATCAGAACAGATTTGTAGAAATTTAGTATTTTATCACTTGCTCACCAGTGGATTCTCTGCAGTGAACTGGTGCTGTAAGAATAAGAGTCCAAACATGCAGCTTTTCACTTCACAGGGTGTTAATTGATGGTCTGGAGTTGTGTATATTATTTTTGGATTATTGTGATGTTTTTATGAGCTGTTTGAACTCCCAATAGCCGATAAAACAAATGAATCTATATCTTGAATGGCCTAAGAGTCAGTTTTCAAAAATGTTTTATTTTTGGGTGAACTATGTCTTAAATGAACTGATTTGGATGCCATTGGGATCTCTGTATATGTTACCAAGGTGTGAGCGTTTATTGTCTGGATTTATGTGCGACACTCATCCAGAGCACATCAAGGTTAAGTGGGATAAATTCTAAAATGACATTATTGTGTATATAATTTAGGGAAGGAATTGCTTCTACAGTGGCCATTCTAAACCTCCTTTTTTATTATTAGTATTTTTTTAATGTTGGATGGGATGCCAGAACTCTTGTCATTTTATCCAGAAAATTGTCTATGAGGAAGATGCACCCGACAGCATTAGTTACGGCATTCAATGAAGATTAAATTAAATGAAGAGAGTTGGCTGGAACAACAATAGACAATAGACCAATAGTTAAATCCCAACAGGACAAAAATCACCATTCATGACTGGGAAACTCAAATTTACCTGACCTCATCAAGCAAAACTACATAGTCTGTTCTGAGTAGGTCTTAAGACTCCCAGCCGCCCCTTCTCAGTGTCTTGTTCCACCCCACTCTAGAGAGTACTGAACTGGGGAGGAAAGTTTATTTTTGGGGGCCATATTATGGCACATAATTTTCCCATATTATACACTTTTCTGCTGATACGGCCATGCTGTCGACAACTCCACTGAGCTGGCAGCTCCGTGCGGCGTTATCTGCTAAAGTGAGAGGGAGAGAGAGTGAGCATAGGCATGATTTATTGCCTCTGCAGAGGAGAGAGCGAGAGAGGAGGGGTGAAGAGTGAGAAAGAGAAGCGAGATTCTTGCTTTGACTTGCTGGAGTTGAGTGAGACAGGTTGGAGTTTGAGCCCAAGTGAAGGAGGAATCCAAATGAGTGAAGAGGTGCTGATTTTTCTCCCTCCTCATCTGCAGGAGACTTTTCCCAAATTCTCTGCTTCTCCACATCCTCTGTGGGCAACCGATTCTTCTGTGTCCCTCTCCTGGGAACCTGTTATAGACCTCATCTGACCGCTGCTCAACAAAAGCCTCTCGGGAATTACCCAGCATGCCTCTCGTTCTGCAGAGAGTTCTGCCTTGATGCTTTTCTGGCTGTGGAGGGAGAGACGCTCCCCCTCTGCTGAAACCCCGCTGTGTTATTAAGCCCTGTTTGAGTCCAAACTCAACTGTGAGAATTCCAAGATAGCTTGTGTGCAGCTTTTCCCACTTTATTCCTGTGTGTTTGTTTACACAGAGAAATTGCATGACACCTGATGTATAATTTGTACGATCAGTTACACATTAGCAATGCCTGACTAGGAAAGTCTAAGCAAATAAACTTTAGTAAATCCTTCACTGAATGTAATAGTAGATCCCAGCATCACTTTTACAGAAACATTAACATGGTGTTTTTTTTCAATCTATCATGATAATAATACTGATATTTTTTCTTTTTTTTCTTCCCTAATTCAGTTCAACTAAAGCTTGATTACAACATAAAATAATATTGACCCATACATCAGTTTAAAACAACTTTAGAACTCTATGGAGTAAGACACTGAAGAGGATTTTAAAACCGTAAATGTACACTTTGATTTTGATTTCTGTCCAAAAATCTTTTGAACTGTAAAATGTTTGATGTTTTCTTTTTTTGTCGTAGGACACTGGTTCTAGTTGAATGAATTTCTAGATGTGTGTCAGTCTATGAAAAAAAAAGTTATATATA
>NW_015505288.1:562128-574182 GCF_001515645.1 Sinocyclocheilus grahami | reverse complement strand
ATATATATATATATATATATATATATATATATATATATAATTGTATTCTGTATATTATATTATATTATTACATTTCATAGATGCCATGTTGTTAGAGCTTAAACTTATTAATTATTAACTTTAAAGCACTTTGGAGAACCAAATTGATCATGGTATGTATCAAAGGACGATGGTATTATTCACCAGATTCCATCAATTAAAGATTGTTTAACTGCCACAGTACTTTTTGAGAAGTCATTCACTCCATTTCATTTCACAAGAAGTGTCTGTTTCCTGAACATTAGAGATGCCATACTCCAACTTGAGTGACTTTACAGATCTGTATAGACACAAAGCGGCTTTATGTTTGGGAATGTTTATTTAATGAACCATTCATATGAAGCACATAAATCTTTTCCCGCTCTCAGCTGTGCCCAGTCGGACCGTCAGTCATCCCGTGTCAGTGGCCTTAGGAGGCAGCCCACAAAAGCCCCTCTCTCTCTCAATCTCTCTGAGAGCAGCAGGAGGGAGATGGGATCTCTGCTAATGTGAGGCCTCTTAAAAACAAGCTCGCAGATCTCTTCTGTTTTCCAGAGAAAGATTTACATTCTTTTGCATGGAAAAGTGGGGTCATTGTTGGTTAAAACGACCTCTCCCTGCGTCTGCAACAAGCTGAGAGTGCAGCTTTAGCGTTGTATTTTTATTTCTGTTACATTTGTACACGTTGTTGCATGTGTATTTTCTCTTCAGCGAGGGGGCATTTTCTTCCAAATTAGTTTGTGAGTTTGAAAGGATAGATTCTTTAATCTTTAATATTTGGGTGATCTGTGTTAAAGGAAAAGTTTACACAGAAATTTTAATTGTCATCATTTACTCATCATCATGTCATTCCCGACCCATGGGACTAACTTAATTCTGTGAAAAGCAAAAGGAGATATTTTTTAGAATGTGTGAGCTGCTGTTTTCCAAACAACAAAAGTAATTTTAGTTTAAATAATCTTAGCTTTCAGTTATTTTTATATCAGCCATGGTAACATTTCTAATCTTCAGTTAAAATCTTTCAGCTAATATTTATTTTTATTTCAGCTTCATGATTAAATTAATGAAAACAGTTTTAGTTTTTAGTGATAGTTAATAACAGCAATACTTGTTGGAGCCGTGGTCTAGGTTGTAGTGCACATGCTCTAGACAGATTTATTTGTGCGGGAAGCACTTGTTCAGATCTGGGATGTGGCATTTCCTGGTCTCATTCCTTCTCTCTTTCCCCAGTAATTTCCTGTCCCTGTCAATAAAAATGGTGAAAAGCCCAAAAAGAACAAAAATGGAGTCCTGTGTGGTGAAAGCCCTTGTGATTCACTCTGTTGGGTTTAAAGTGACTCCAGTGATATACTGAGTACTGACTGCTTCTCAGCCTTTATTCGAAGGTTGACATTTCAGCAGACATTGATATACTCCATATCAGTGCTTAAATGTGATGGATGACTCACAAGAGCTTTGTTGACTTGTTAGTAGATCACACAGCAGCTTGTGGAAAAAGCAGGTCTGTGCAACGACTGAAGATCACAGTCATGCAGTCATTGGCCAGCCATGGAGGCATGAATTCGCTCTTCAAAGATGAGATCGGAGCATTAACCACACCTTTAACTGTCAAGTTCCAAACCATATTTCACACTTGTTGGGGTGTGTGTGTGTTCTGGTCAAATTCTTCCTAAAATGCTTTACAAAAGTGTTCTTTCTTCTCTTCACACTGTTATGTTGGGCTAGATTTAGTGTGCTGCGGTTGTCTCTTGAGGGCATATTTCTATCTATCTATCTATCTATCTATCTATCTATCTATCTATGCACAGTTATACAGGATATTGGTGTTTGAGTACAAATTTCCAGTTGTTCAAGATTGTTATATAAGGATATCTAAAAATAACCTTTACAGAGCCCCCCTAAAAGGTTCCTTCTAATTTATTGGGGTTACTGAATTGACATTTAAAAAAATTAATGAATCCCTGTTGTTTAAAGGTTTGTAGGAGCACTAAGTAAACTTGTAAATGTTCGAAAACTCTGATATTTTGTACAGCAAAACATTTTAAGCCAAGAGCATGTGATCAGTTTCAGATTGGATTTTTTGAGTTGTCTCACATTTTACTCTGGGGACTAAAACTTACAATTGAGCACTTAGTAAACAGAGATGATCCTGTGCGTTTTAGTAGGTTTATTTGCTGATTTACTTGCTCAGTTTGCACCAGCTAATGTGATTTGCTTGAGCACAGGAAGTGGTGCCTGTTCTATCACCTTTTATACAGGGCAGAGAGAGTAAATGAATGAGTAAAAGAGAGAGAAAGTGACTGAGAAAGAGAAAAACATGTACAGAGATGTGAATGTGAGGTGGGGCGGGTGGGAAAAATTCCATCATAATCCAGCTGTTGTTGTGACATGAATCAGGTGACCTTTAGCTGTCAGCATCTCAGTCCATTACAGAACATGATTTGCAATCAGCAAGAGAAGATAAATGCTCGAGGTTGCTGAGGAAGCGTGAAAAAGTGTATATCCACTGACAGAAAGCCATAATGTAAGAATGGGAGATGGAGGGAGGAGAAAATGAAGAGTGAGTATATGAAAGAGTGAAGGAGTGCAAGTACTTGGCAGGAGCACAATGAGATGTCATTTTTTTCCACTCTGTGTTTGTATGGTGATGTATTGAAAGGATTTGTCTGCCTGCCATGAGTAGGAGTGACCCCTGTGGTTTCCTGTTGTCTGACTCACTTTTCATTTTCTACACACTCTTCAAGCCCCTCCCGATGTACACCTCGCTGAGACCGGGAGCTTTCACCTGGATCTATGAGATGTGCGCAATCAGACTGAAATTTGTGTGTTTGTTAGTTACTGTTGCTGGAATCAAACAGGGCCATGTGATTTCACCACTGGTGCTTGACAAGCATGTTAATTGAATTGTGGGAAAATGTTAATCATTGGCATGCAGGGGAATGTTGATTTCTTTCTCCAGTACCTTTGCAATGGATTCGTGCAACCACAAGTGGTGTTTACGGTTGTTTAGATGCAATTTATCTACCTTTTTTTTATATCATTCGTGATCTAACCAGTCAGGAAATGCACAGCACATCATCAGAATTGCTAGTTGTGCAGTGCTAGTTGTGTGGTAAAGTGGTCAATTTGCAGGGGTGGTAAGGAGCAAGTTGCTAGTTCAATCCATGCAAGAAGTGAGTCTAGATCTATTAGCAAGACACTTCAGGGCTTGAATTTCGGCACAGGATTGTGGTTATTGTGCATAATTCTACTCATTCCCGCAGTTTCCGTACTTGTAACATGGGAAATTCACTCAAATATTTCAGTGTGAAAGATGCTCAGGACAGATGACGGAATGTATCATTTACACGTGCTTTTGAGTCTTACAATTTTAAACATTGAAGTGCAAGATGACGCCAAAGAGAGCTCAATTCAGTGAGCTCACACCCAAAGCGCGCGCACATAAAGCCTCATCTGAAACTGAAAATCTGCGCACGACTACAGAATTATATTATGTGTTGTGCCTTATTGCACGTCAACGGCCAAATACATTCAAAATTATGAAGAGTGAGTATATGAAAGAGTGAAGGAGTGCAAGTACTTGGCAGGAGCACAATGAGATGTCATTTTTTTCCACTCTGTGTTTGTATGGTGATGTATTGAAAGGATTTGTCTGCCTGCCATGAGTAGGAGTGACCCCTGTGGTTTCCTGTTGTCTGACTCACTTTTCATTTTCTACACACTCTTCAAGCCCCTCCTGATGTACACCTCGCTGAGACCGGGAGCTTTCACCTGGATCTATGAGATGTGCGCAATCAGACTGAAATTTGTGTGTTTGTTAGGCACTGTTGCTGGAATCAAACAGGGCCATGTGATTTCACCACTGGTGCTTGACAAGCATGTTAATTGAATTGTGGGAAAATGTTAATCATTGGCATGCAGGGGAATGTTGATTTCTTTCTCCAGTACCTTTGCAATAGATTCGTGCAACCACAAGTGGTGTTCACGGTTGTTTAGATGCAATTTATCTACCTTTTTTTTTATATCATTCGTGATCTAACCAGTCAGGAAATGCACAGCACATCATCAGAATTGCTAGTTGTGCAGTGCTAGTTGTGTGGTAAAGTGGTCAATTTGCAGGGGTGGTAAGCAGCAAGTTGCTAGTTCAATCCATGCAAGAAGTGAGTCTAGATCTATTAGCAAGACACTTCAGGGCTTGAATTTCGGCACAGGATTGTGGTTATTGTGCATAATTCTACTCATTCCCGCAGTTTCCGTACTTGTAACATGGGAAATTCACTCAAATATTTCAGTGTGAAAGATGCTCAGGACAGATGACGGAATGTATAATTTACACGTGCTTTTGAGTCTTACAATTTTAAACATTGAAGTGCAAGATGACGCCAAAGAGAGCTCAATTCAGTGAGCTCACACCCAAAGCGCGCGCACATAAAGCCTCATCTGAAACTGAAAATCTGCGCACGACTACAGAATTATATTATGTGTTGCGCCTTATTGCACGTCAACGGCCAAATACATTCAAAATAATGCCAAAATACCCATCTTGATGAGTATTCAAGTAAACACAGTCAATTTATACTAAGCATGGTCGGTATATAGGCTATTAAGTGAATGTAAACAGCTGAGAAACAAAACTTATGTTAGATCTGTGCATGAGGTCGTAAGGAAACAGCAACTTAAAAAACCTGCTGCTGTCTGTCATTAATGTGTATTTATATATTGAAGACTAACCAGTGTTATTTTAAAGTTAAATATATTATTCAGTTCTGTGGTATTTCTGTACCTGAATATTACTCTTATACCTACCTGAAAAACTAAAAGCACAATTGATTTCAGTTGTATCTTGTTATTTTATCTATTTATCTATCTATTGTATATATTCTTATTTTATTACTGACTGTAGGGTTGGGCCGATAGACGATGCCATCGTTCATCGCCGATGGCTGACAGACATCACGATGTTGAGCCGGCATCGTGATCCCCCCCATACCCCCCGCAATCTGCCGCATCCCAATTCCATGTTCAGAAAGGAAATTAAGTGTACTACAGAACCCCTAAAGGGAATAAATAGCCTACGAGATGGGAGGATAAAAACATTTTCATACTTCAATACTTTCTCTCACAATTATATCGTTGGGTAATTATACTGTATATCAATTGCGGGCATCAGGGAGCCGCTACTAATATGTAGGGCATTGAAACTGCTTTCGAATGCGCACTCTCATTTTACTTTCACTTTCACTTTCGAGATTCGCGATCACACAAACTCTGTACTATGGACCAGTACTGCCGCTACCACACATTTTACAAGATTAGATATTTGTCAGTGGTGCTCAGTATCTGCAAATAATTCGCCATTGTCCAATCAGTGATCTCTCCTTACTCTGTGTATGTGGTAAGTGAACTTTCCTGTACTATAATGAATCAGTCTACCGGTAGCAAGCGGCTAACCATGACACTTTAGTGGCTCCATAGAACACGTTATTTGTTTATTGTGCCTTTCTGCATACGGATTCACACTTCGGGCACACCCCCTAAATGGGGGTGACGAAACATTTAGGTTAGATGATTATAGTTCAAAAATGTCAAAAAAAAAAAAATACCCCAATTCTTTTGATGGGGGAAAAATATCAGTGTTCTTTCATCATCAGTCATTTTAGTTGTGAATTTTGGATTCTTTTTTTTTTAGTTTAAACTGAAATAATAATAATAGTAATATACACTACTGTTCAAAATTTAGGGTTGGTAATTTTGTTATAATCTTGAAGAAGTCTCTCATGCTCACTAAGGCTGCATTTTTTTAAATAAAAAATACTGTAAAAAACAACTTAATATTGTGAAATATTATTACAATTAAACATAACTGTTTTCTATTTAAACATATTTTAAATTTTAATTTATTCCTTTGATAATAAAGCAGAATTTTCAGCATCCACTACTCCAGTCTTCAGAGTCACATGATCCTTCAGAAATAATTCTAATATGCTGATTGTAAGTAACTTTTCTTATCACTACTGAAAACAGTTTTACTACTTAAATTTCTTTAAAAATTATTTCAAAAGAAAGGCAGTTATTTTAATTATAAATCTTTTATGATGTTATAAATATCAAAATTGATCCATTTAAAGCATTCTTGATGATTAAAAGTATTAATTTTAAAACTAAATCTTACTGACCCCAAACTTGTGAACAGTAGTGTATATTGTATTATATATATATTTTTTCATAATTAAACAATTGAAAATTCCTGCAGTTGCAAGTTTATTGCTTCATCTCTTCAGGCCTGGTTACGACATGACGTCAGTCTTATGTGGTGTGAGTTTGAACTGACAGTGTGAAGTTCTCCACCGTGGCTAAGATGGTCCTGGCGGTTAATAGCTGAGTTCTACGCTACAAGCAGATGCTAGTGCAAGAGAGAGAGGAAAAGGTGTCTGACAGAAGGAGACGACTACGGCAAAGTGTTTCTCAGCGATCCGCCGTGTCCGCCCTCGCAGTCACTTAGAGTTTTGACAGAGCAACTCCAGCTTTTCAAGCTTTAAGACTCTAAAGTGCACTTAACAGCTTACTATAACAACGTGTTTTCAGCCGTGCACTCGAGGCCTGCGCCGAAGAGCACTTCCTCAGACTCGTAGGGTGGAAGATGATGTGCTTCTCTTTCTCTTTTACTCTCTCTCCACCGTGTTTATTTTCACGTCGTCATCAGTCACTTCGCATCTGATTGACAAGCCTGCTGAATCATCTGGAGACGACTAATGCACATTTCGTGTCTCACAGAACATTTGAAGCACTGAAAGTGCATTCGGTAAAGTTCGCCGCTGGAGTGCTGTCTGACTTGTTTTGCTTATCAGACGTAATGTGTTGTAAAATACTCGAGTGTTTGTTTTCTCGCAGCTTGTGTTTTTTTTAATTTTTTTGGTAGAGAGATCATTATGCATATAATGGGTAATTATAATGTATAGTAACGTTGTTGGATCTTTTATTCAGGCATTTCAAATGTGGCATGAGGAAATTTAGTTTAATATAATGAAGCTTCTTGCAGCTGAAGGAAGTGATGCGTCAGGAAGTGAAGGGCTGCTATCAGGAAGAGATCAGATCTCTGTCTGCGATAGGACAGAGATTGGGCTCAAATTATGTCATGTGATCTTCATCTTCATCCTCAGAGGGATATTTCTTCATATGCAGATGCCTTTGTTAGAGGTCACTGTGCTGTCAGAGATCAGGGCTCCACCAACAGAGCTTTTCTTCTCTTGTGTGCCATTGTCTTGCACCTTTATTTTAATGATGCAAAACAAATGCAAACGTTTAGCTTGGGGTTAATGTTTTTGTGTAGTTGAGTCTCTCTTTATCTAATTTATGTCCTCTTGTGTAGGAAAGTAAAATCACAAATGAGATCTCTTTAACATCTCAGTAGTTTCGCTTGCGTAGCAATACGTTTAAATGGGGAGCAAATGGACTTAAAATTGTTTGTGCTTCTCTGCTCATATATTTTTCTACCAAGTTGGACATTTTTAATAATCAAAGTTTGTACTTATCTCTGCAGATGCAACTCTATTTACAGTTATGTTTTAACTATCATGTTTAATATTTTTGTGGAAACTTTGATACATGTTTTTCCAAGACTCTTTGATGAATAGAAAGTTCAGAAGAGCAGCATTTATTAAATTAGAAATATTTTATAACATTATCAATGTCTGTACTGTCACTTTTGACCAGTTTAATGCATAATGCACTGAATAAAAGTATTAATTTCAAAGTATTTAAAAACAAATCTTACTGTCCCCAAACTTTGCAACAGTAATGTGCATTTTTATAGTTGTATTAATTAATTAATTAATAGTTTTTCATAAACTCACAAACCCCCTGCAGTTCCTTCACAAACCCCATACTTTAGTAAAAATAAAAAAAATGTATAGAGTAAATGTTTGGTTTCATTAATGTGTGTTCCATACACCAATACATACTACCAAATGACCGGTCTTGGTAGAATTACAGTTTTGAAATCTCTGACACCAATATCTTCAATCAAAAGTCAAATGATATTTTGTAAGCCAAATCTTCCAGGACCAAACTATCTGAGCGATACCATCCACATTTAATTTTATAGCTCTTTATTGTTACTATATATCAAAAAGTCCTGCCTAAATGTATTTCTTCCAAAGAATTTCTGGAGAAACTTATTAGACAAAGTTTGAATGAAATACTGAGAACTCTTTTAAGCGCCTGAGCTATGAAAGTGCAACCTCTGAGCAATACATTTTCCTCTGGGTTCTTCTGGACGAAACCCTGGCGATGGCATTGCGTGAAACAACCAGCTAATAAAAAGCAGAGTGTGATGATTGTGCTGGAGTCCTCAGCGCTCCGGGGCCGTTATCGTCTCATCCATCCGTCTTAACTCTGCTCCTCACGGTGCACGGAATGGAATTCTCTCCCCCCCCTCTGCCCTTTCGGAGAACAAGCCTGCTGAATCATCTGGAGACGACTAATGCACATTTCGTGTCTCACAGAACATTTGAAGCACTGAAAGTGCATTCGGTAAAGTTCGCCGCTGGAGTGCTGTCTGACTTGTTTTGCTTATCAGACGTAATGTGTTGTAAAATACTCGAGTGTTTGTTTTCTCGCAGCTTGTGTTTTTTTTTTTTTTTGTAGAGAGATCATTATGCATATAATGGGTAATTATAATGTATAGTAACGTTGTTGGATCTTTTATTCAGGCATTTCAAATGTGGCATGAGGAAATTTAGTTTAATATAATGAAGCTTCTTGCAGCTGAAGGAAGTGATGCGTCAGGAAGTGAAGGGCTGCTATCAGGAAGAGATCAGATCTCTGTCTGCGATAGGACAGAGATTGGGCTCAAATTATGTCATGTGATCTTCATCTTCATCCTCAGAGGGATATTTCTTCATATGCAGATGCCTTTGTTAGAGGTCACTGTGCTGTCAGAGATCAGGGCTCCACCAACAGAGCTTTTCTTCTCTTGTGTGCCATTGTCTTGCACCTTTATTTTAATGATGCAAAACAAATGCAAACGTTTAGCTTGGGGTTAATGTTTTTGTGTAGTTGAGTCTCTCTTTATCTAATTTATGTCCTCTTGTGTAGGAAAGTAAAATCACAAATGAGATCTCTTTAACATCTCAGTAGTTTCGCTTGCGTAGCAATACGTTTAAATGGGGAGCAAATGGACTTAAAATTGTTTGTGCTTCTCTGCTCATATATTTTTCTACCAAGTTGGACATTTTTAATAATCAAAGTTTGTACTTATCTCTGCAGATGCAACTCTATTTACAGTTATGTTTTAACTATCATGTTTAATATTTTTGTGGAAACTTTGATACATGTTTTTCCAAGACTCTTTGATGAATAGAAAGTTCAGAAGAGCAGCATTTATTAAATTAGAAATATTTTATAACATTATCAATGTCTGTACTGTCACTTTTGACCAGTTTAATGCATAATGCACTGAATAAAAGTATTAATTTCAAAGTATTTATCTTACTGTCTTACTGTCCCCAAACTTTGCAACAGTAATGTGCATTTTTATAGTTGTATTAATTAATTAATTAATAGTTACTCACAAACTCACAAACCCCCTGCAGTTCCTTCACAAACCCCATACTTTAGTAAAAATAAAAAAAATGTATAGAGTAAATGTTTGGTTTCATTAATGTGTGTTCCATACACCAATACATACTACCAAATGACCGGTCTTGGTAGAATTACAGTTTTGAAATCTCTGACACCAATATCTTCAATCAAAAGTCAAATGATATTTTGTAAGCCAAATCTTCCAGGACCAAACTATCTGAGCGATACCATCCACATTTAATTTTATAGCTCTTTATTGTTACTATATATCAAAAAGTCCTGCCTAAATGTATTTCTTCCAAAGAATTTCTGGAGAAACTTATTAGACAAAGTTTGAATGAAATACTGAGAACTCTTTTAAGCGCCTGAGCTATGAAAGTGCAACCTCTGAGCAATACATTTTCCTCTGGGTTCTTCTGGACGAAACCCTGGCGATGGCATTGCGTGAAACAACCAGCTAATAAAAAGCAGAGTGTGATGATTGTGCTGGAGTCCGCAGCGCTCCGGGGCCGTTATCGTCTCATCCATCCGTCTTAACTCTGCTCCTCACGGTGCACGGAATGGAATTCTCTCCCCCCCCTCTGCCCTTTCGGAGAGCTAGCATGTGTGAAAAATTGTTAAGCAGCTCTCTCCTCTGTTTTCCCCTTCTCTCTCCCTCTCTCTGTCCTTTGTGCTCAAGCAGGCGTGTTCCAAACTCTTGACATCAAAAGAAGGCGTAACTCATCAGTCTCTCACCAGGGAAACTCTTTTCACCGGGCCGCAGAAAGGGGAACACGAGCGAAACAGGATCCGTTTCCGGGGGCCATGAGGAGCCGTGGGGGTGATTTGTGGCCCTCTGTGTGTGTTTGAGGGGGGCGGAAGGGAGTTGTGGAAACCGAGTGTGCGGTAGCCAGTCTACACTGGGCCACTGGAAACATAAACACAGGCTCATAATCACAGCGCTGAACACACAAACACACATGGCCCTCATTCATCAGGTTTTGTTCTTTCGCATAGGCGCCCTTTCTTCTGTTTCTCCATCTTCTGTTACAGTCACCTCTGAACTTTTCTCTTAAACACTTCACTTCTGCTTTTTATTCCTCATTTTCCTTCCTTGTGTAGTTTTTGTTTTGTTTTGTTTTCTGTCAGTTCCTTCTGGTCTTTTTTTTGGTCTCTTTCACATACTAATATGCTGGCTCTCATTCTATTTTTTACTCACCTTTTTGTTCGCTCACCAAATTCACTAACTTTCACTCACCCAGTTAGTCATTTTTTAAATTGATTTGATTCAGTCGTTCATTAGTTTGTGAGCTCGTTCATTAGTTTGTTTGTTTGCTTGATGAATGATATAGAATTTTTGATTAAATGAATGAGTGCAACCTTGGAGAGACTTTTTCAAAAACATGACAAAAAAAAAAACTTTTGAATAGTAGTGTATATATTTTTTTTGTATCAGAGAATCAGGAAACTATACATTAAAGAAATAGTTCACCCAAAAATTTAAATTTGTTGGAAAAATGTACTCACCCTCAGGCCACCCAAAATGTAAATTAGTTTGTTTCTTTTTTGGAACAGATTTGGAGAAATTTAGTGTTACAGCATTTGCTCATCAATGGATTCTCTGCAGTGAATGGGTGCCGTCAGAATGAGAGTCCAAAAAGTTGATAAAAACTTCATAATAGGGGGGCCACTTTAATTATGTTAATGCAGCACTCAGGCTCAATGAGAGGAGTATTAGTCAGTGGGCAGGGCCAGAGTGTGAACGGAGAGCCATATGGAGCCCTTTGCCAAAGTTATGTTATACAATCTGCTGCAGAAGAGCTATGCTAATTCTACTGACGGAACCATTTCACACTACAGGACGCCTGGCTGAGAGGCCGAGAGAAAGTCATTTTAAAGAGCGGAAAGAAACATGCTGAGTGTGAATGAAAGAGTGAGTGAAGAATAAACAAGTGAGTAAATGTATAAAGGAATGAACAATTTGAGTGAGTCTCCATAATATCGGACTATATTTTTCACAGCAAAGCCATTTTACCTTAATTGTCAATTTAACCCTGTATATTGTGATGTTTTTCTCTCTCTCAAAAAAACAACATTATACACATTGTTTAAACTGCTATCATTGGACACTTTTATCTGACACTGACAATTGACTCGTCAGTAAATTGGCAATATGAATGTTTGACTATTTATTGTGATAGTAAATTATCTTAAAACACTCTTTTTTTATTTACTGAAAACTGTGAATGACGTTGTGAATGAATTAGTAAGGATGTGAGTGAATAAATTAAAGAGTGAATGAACTGCTCAAGAAACTTTATTTTTATTGTTGAAAACAGTTGTGCTGCTTAATGCTTCCCTTGTCAATAAAAATATTCTTTTAAAATAAATAAATACATAAATCAGAAATGTCTTACTGAGCAAAATGCAAAATACAGGTCCATGACTGGTGATAAATATTTATGGCCAGTTAAA
>NW_015505288.1:559499-561485 GCF_001515645.1 Sinocyclocheilus grahami | reverse complement strand
GTTGGACTGCTGGGAAAAGATGTGTAGGTACATTTTTGGTTCAACCATGCCTTTAGAACCAATAACCGAGATGATCTCTCTCTTCCTCTCTCTTGCTTACCTCGCTGTCACCTCGCTCTGCCCCTCTCGCTCTTTCTCTGATGAGCACAGTAAGTGTGTGTCGGCTGCGTTTGATTTGTGGAACTGCAAACACTCGCAGATCCCAGCATGCTCACTAACTAGACTTTGCCCCCCTCCCATCCCCTCCTCTGTTTATGCTGCTATTCTTTTGCCCCTGTTTACCCCGGGCAGACAAAGGGGCAAAAAAGGCTCTGTTTCTTCACCTAATCCCCACCTGGAGGCTTTGTCTGAGACCCTATGTCAAACAAACACACACACACACACACACACACACACACACACACACACACACACTAGGGTTGTGACGGTGAGGAAATTTTCCCACCGGTTAATCAACGTGTGACAACACCGATAATACCAGTATCATCGTGGGGGCAGGGGTGTTTCCTCTTTTCCTCGCTTTCCATTGAAAGTTTATTACGACATCTCTTCTGTTTGCTTTATTTAGATGGGGCATTGAGAGCTGGCTTTTATATAACATGCTCTGCCTCTCATATGAAAAATTACAGGATTTAAAAAAAAGTTTTAATTCATAAACAGGTTTATCTTTGTTGACAGGCCTGTAATTGACCAAAGCTTTTTTGGTTAGGTGGAAACAGGATGTGGAGTATAGTAGTTGAAAGTGAAAGAGACGTGACATGTGGCCAAGTATGGTGTCCCATACTCAGAATTTATGCTCTGCATTTATCCCATCCAAGTGCACACACACAGCAGTGAGTAGTGAACACACACCCGGAGCAGTATGTGTTCAGTTATGTACCAATACAGACGTTTTGGCTTATAAAATTAAGGATGGTCACTTTGGCTGATAGATTTTATTTTATTTTATTTAGTTTAGTTTAGTTTTTTGTTTTGCTTTGCTTCAGTTTGTTTTTTTTTTAATTTAATATAATTGTATTTTATTTTTTATTTATTTTAATACTACAATTTTTCATTTTTATTTTAATTTATTTAAATGTTTAAAGAGCAGGTCATATGTGTTTTTGAAAATATCTCTTTTGCAGTTTATAACGTAGCTATCCTTAAATGAAAACAATCTGCAAATTTGTTAATAAAAAAAGTGCATGCTAAATAAAGATATTGTCTATCAAAAGAGAGAGTCGATTCTGATTTCGAATCTTTTGCCTGTTACCGGTATACGTCACTGGGTAAACACATTTGCATAATCCCCGCTGCCCGCAAAATACGAACAGAGTCTGACCTGCCCACAAACACTTCCGCTAGTTAGTGTTTACATCATGCCAGAAGACGCTGTGTTCAAGGATACCACAGAAATAAAATTCGAACCTTTTGTTGTGTGCATGTCGTTTTACCAAGGACTGCTTCTCTAATCTTGGCTTTTATCTTTGTTGGTTTCTAACTTAGGCTGGAGTCTATTTCCTCTCATATATTGAGCGAGAAAGAGGCCAAATGAAAGAGTTTAACCTTGGTTTTTATGGAAAGAGTATGATGCTTTCTAGACAGCCTCCCACCGATGATACCTTTAAATGGAGTCGAGTAGGTGGCCGACATCTCTTCTGTTTGCTTTATTTAGATGGGGCATTGAGAGCTGGCTTTTATAGAACATGCTCTGCCTCTCATATGAAAAATTACAGGATTTAAAAAAAAGTTTTAATTCATAAACAGGTTTATCTTTGTTGACAGGCCTGTAATTGACCAAAGCTTTTTTGGTTAGGTGGAAACAGGATGTGGAGTATAGTAGTTGAAAGTGAAAGAGACGTGACATGTGGCCAAGTATGGTGTCCCATACTCAGAATTTATGCTCTGCATTTATCCCATCCAAGTGCACGCACACACACACACACACACACACACACACACACACACACACACACACACACACACACACACAGAGAGAGCGAGAGC
>NW_015505288.1:558956-559324 GCF_001515645.1 Sinocyclocheilus grahami | reverse complement strand
TTTTTGCTTATGTTTTTTTTTTTTTAATTTAATATAATTGTATTTTATTTTTTATTTATTTTAATACTACAATTTTTCATTTTTATTTTAATTTATTTAAATGTTTAAAGAGCAGGTCATATGTGTTTTTGAAAATATCTCTTTTGCAGTTTATAACGTAGCTATCCTTAAATGAAAACAATCTGCAAATTTGTTAATAAAAAAAGTGCATGCTAAATAAAGATATTGTCTATCAAAAGAGAGAGTCGATTCTGATTTCGAATCTTTTGCCTGTTACCGGTATACGTCACTGGGTAAACACATTTGCATAATCCCCGCCTGCCCGCAAAATACGAACAGAGTCTGACCTGCCCACAAACACTTCCGCT
>NW_015505288.1:536162-558744 GCF_001515645.1 Sinocyclocheilus grahami | reverse complement strand
TTTCGAATCTTTTGCCTGTTACCGGTATACGTCACTGGGTAAACACATTTGCATAATCCCCGCTGCCCGCAAAATACGAACAGAGTCTGACCTGCCCACAAACACTTCCGCTAGTTAGTGTTTACATCATGCCAGAAGACGCTGTGTTCAAGGATACCACAGAAATAAAATTCGAACCTTTTGTTGTGTGCATGTCGTTTTACCAAGGACTGCTTCTCTAATCTTGGCTTTTATCTTTGTTGGTTTCTAACTTAATCTTCTTAATTTGGACTAACAAGCTCTCCAAACCACAACCTGTAAGTAGATTGATACGTTATGTGTACATTTTCAATTGAGTGCTCAAAATATCAAGTTTTTGTGCTAATATGTGATGTATACCTAGTGCAGCTTTAGGTTTCCAGGTAAAGCACAATATTACTGTCTTACTGAAGTAGTTCAGATAATTCACTGTGAACCTAATATTTCCTAAGAATGTGTCGATTAATGTAGACTGACGTTGTTCTAATGACTTCGTTTAATAATAAAGAATGTAGTGTAGCACACAGACTTTATAATCATTGTGAAATTGCAGTTTATTTTGCTGCACCGCCAGTTATTGGGTTAATGCGGGAGAGACGAGCGAGTTAGTTTGGCTGGTGCGCCTGTGATACAGCTGTTCTGAGTTCTGATTAAAAGTTAAGACAGAACGTCTTTTGTCTGTCGTTCTTCAAACACATTACTGGAGATATTTTGGTTTACAAACTGTATCATTTCATCAGTCACGTTAGCGCTCGTCTAACGTATCCACCATTATTGTTTTAAGTGTTCACAGTTTAGCAGCTAAACTTTAGCTGTGGGCACGATTCGCTTGCATAGGTGTTTTTGTATTTTTTGTCATTATTATAAGAACGGATTGGAGCACTATATTATTGTTTTATGTGGTGCTTTGTCAATGGTAGCACTCGCTAACTTGCTCAAGGACTCCTCTCTGTGCCAATCACAACAGGCTTGGCCAGCTGACCAATCAGAGCAGAGTAGGCTTATGCAAGGGAGGGGTTTGCTCCGAACTGCAATTGTTTGTTTTTAGTTCGTTTGAATTTCCCTCTTTTCCTCGCTTTCCTTCGCTTTTAAATAGCTTAAAAGCACCTTGCGCAATTTACTTTCACTTTCGAATTAGCGGCAATTCGGCATCAATTGCTTGAATGCAACAACAAAATACAACGTCAAACTCACTTTAGCCTATATATAAAACATAGAACTTTTATTAACAAAACGAATAAAAATACACCATGTTATAGGTCAGGCTATGCCTAATATAAAATAACAAATAACTTACATAACGTTAAAATAGGTAGCCTATACAAAACTGGAAATAAGTAGACATGTATCATATATAACCAAATAAATAAGAAACATAGAAAGTTTATTAGCAAAACGAATAAGAAAGCTTGGAGGCACGGCATACACCTTGATGTCAAATAAAATAAATAAATTACACAAAGTTTAAATAAAGTAAAAATCAGCAAACGCTGTGGAACCAATTAAATAAGAAACAAATGTTTAAAAAAACTTCCAAAATCACCTTAGATAAACGGCAAAAGTCAACAGGCTTTTCAAAATCCAAAATACTGCCAAACAGGTGCTTTTGCATTTAGTTTCTAAACTAAATCATCCACGATCGTCTTGTCTGTCTCACCCCACTCTTCTTGTCAGTCAGCTTGACTCACTCTCCTCACTGGATAAATTAAGTCTGATCTGTGATGCGACTGTCATTCGGCACGCTGCATTGAGCAGCCGCGTTCAGTTTTTAATTGTAGTGTCTATTAATCTAAACGACGGTGGGGGTCGGTGCCGCGGTGGGCAAGTGACGTAACCGGTGTTGCGGCTTAACAATGGTATCACCGTCTGCACCGTCTATCGCGGCAAGCCTAACACACACACACACACACATGCTTTTGTCTCTTATTGCATGTGTTTCTGCTGCTCATGTATGTTTTGTGTCTTCTTTTGTGTTGTTTGCAACCATTTTGTGAATATGTCAAGAATGGGTCCTTTATATAATCAGTGTAATACTGTTGGTTGTTGTGTTTTTAATAGACTGGTTGTTTTCCCACTGTGGCTGGAGTCTATTTCCTCTCATATATTGAGCGAGAAAGAGGCCAAATGAAAGAGTTTAACCTTGGTTTTTATGGAAAGAGTATGATGCTTTCTAGACAGCCTCCCACCGATGATACCTTTAAATGGAGTCGAGTAGGTGGCCGACATCTCTTCTGTTTGCTTTATTTAGATGGGGCATTGAGAGCTGGCTTTTATAGAACATGCTCTGCCTCTCATATGAAAAATTACAGGATTTAAAAAAAAGTTTTAATTCATAAACAGGTTTATCTTTGTTGACAGGCCTGTAATTGACCAAAGCTTTTTTGGTTAGGTGGAAACAGGATGTGGAGTATAGTAGTTGAAAGTGAAAGAGACGTGACATGTGGCCAAGTATGGTGTCCCATACTCAGAATTTATGCTCTGCATTTATCCCATCCAAGTGCACACACACAGCAGTGAGTAGTGAACACACACCCGGAGCAGTATGTGTTCAGTTATGTACCAATACAGACGTTTTGGCTTATAAAATTAAGGATGGTCACTTTGGCTGATAGATTTTATTTTATTTTATTTAGTTTAGTTTAGTTTTTTGTTTTGCTTTGCTTCAGTTTTTTTTTTTTTTAATTTAATATAATTGTATTTTATTTTTTATTTATTTTAATACTACAATTTTTCATTTTTATTTTAATTTATTTAAATGTTTAAAGAGCAGGTCATATGTGTTTTTGAAAATATCTCTTTTGCAGTTTATAACGTAGCTATCCTTAAATGAAAACAATCTGCAAATTTGTTAATAAAAAAAGTGCATGCTAAATAAAGATATTGTCTATCAAAAGAGAGAGTCGATTCTGACTTTTGCCTTTTTGCCTGTTACCGGTATACGTCACTGGGTAAACACATTTGCATAATCCCCGCTGCCCGCAAAATACGATGACCTGCCCACCTGCCCACAAACACTTCCGCTAGTTAGTGTTTACATCATGCCAGAAGACGCTGTGTTCAAGGATACCACAGAAATAAAATTCGAACCTTTTGTTGTGTGCATGTCGTTTTACCAAGGACTGCTTCTCTAATCTTGGCTTTTATCTTTGTTGGTTTCTAACTTAATCTTCTTAATTTGGACTAACAAGCTCTCCAAACCACAACCTGTAAGTAGATTGATACGTTATGTGTACATTTTCAATTGAGTGCTCAAAATATCAAGTTTTTGTGCTAATATGTGATGTATACCTAGTGCAGCTTTAGGTTTCCAGGTAAAGCACAATATTACTGTCTTACTGAAGTAGTTCAGATAATTCACTGTGAACCTAATATTTCCTAAGAATGTGTCGATTAATGTAGACTGACGTTGTTCTAATGACTTCGTTTAATAATAAAGAATGTAGTGTAGCACACAGACTTTATAATCCTTGTAAAATTGCTGTTTATTTTGCTGCACTGGCAGTTATAGGATTAATGCGGGAGAGATGAGCGAGTTAGTTAGGCTGGTGTGCCTGAGATACTGTTCTGCGTTCTGATTAAAAGTTAAGACAGAGCGTCTTTTGTCTGTCGTTCTTCAAACATTACAGTAGACATATTTTGGTTTACAAACTGTATCATTTCATCAGTCACGTTAGAGCTCGTCTAACGTATCCACCATTATTGTTTTAAGTGTTCACAGTTTAGCAGCTAAACTTTAGCTGTGGGCACGATTCGCTTGCATAGGTGTTTTTGTATTTTTTGTCATTATTATAAGAACGGATTGGAGCACTATATTATTGTTTTATGTGGTGCTTTGTCAATGGTGGCACTCGCTAACTTGCTCAAGGACTCCTCTCTGTGCCAATCACAACAGGCTTGGCCAGCTGACCAATCAGAGCAGAGTAGGCTTATGCAAGGGAGGGGTTTGCTCCGAACTTGCTTGGAATGAATAGTTTCGAAATCATTGGCAAATTACTCTAATATTAAATGTATATTCTGAGAAAATTACAATGTTTTCTGACCTTAGATGCATTTGAACCTGTTGTAGGGGACTCCAACACAATATTAGGACACTTTAAAATACCATATGACCTGCTCTTTAATGTGTGTTTTTTTTGTAATACTTTGACAAAAACTCACCTGCCTGTAGATTTCTAGCAACCGTTGGAACTTAATTAGCTGGTACAGGTGTGTTTGATTAGGGTTGGAGGGAAATTCTACAGGACTGTGGCTCTCCGGACCAACATTGGCCACCCCGGTCTATATGTATGCACCAATATAGACTTTTTGACCGCGGCACCGACCCCCACCGTCGTTTAGATTTTTTTATAGTAATAAAAATAATTTAGTTCAGTAAAAGAACAGACACTACAGTTAAAAACTGAACGCGGCTGCTCAATGTAGCATGCCGAACGACAGTCACATCACAGATCAGATTTCATTTATCCAGTGTCGAGCTGACTGACAATAAGAGTGAGGTGAGGTGAGACAGACAAGACGATGGCGGATGATTTAGTTTCGAAACGAGATGCAAAAGCACCTGTTTGGCAGTATTTTGGATTTTGAAAAGCCTGTTGACTTTTGCCCTTTATCTAAGGTGATTTTGGAAGTTTTTTTAAACATTCGTTTCTTATTTAATTGGTTCCACAGCGTTTGCTGATTTTTACTTAATTTAAACTTTGTGTCATTTATTAAATTTTTTTTACACCAAGGTGTATGCCGTGCCTCCAAGCTTTCTTACTCGTTTTGCTAATAAACTTTCTACGTTTCTTATTTATTTAGGTATATATTATACATGTTTACTTAGCCTATTTCCAGTTTTGTATACCTATTTAAACTTTATGTAAGTTATTTGTTATTTTATATTATGCATAGCCTGCCCTATAGCATGGTGTATTTTTATTTGTTTTGTTAATAACATTTCTAAATTTGTTTTGTTAATAAATGTTTTATGTATAGGCTAAAGTGAGTTTGACGTTGTAATTTGTTGTTGCGTTCAAGCAATTGATGCGAACTGCCGCTAATTCGAAAGTGAAAGTAAAATGCGCAAGGTGCCTTTAAGCTATTTAAAAACGAAGGAAAGCGAGGAAAAGAGGGGATATTCAAATGAACTAAAAACTAACAATTGCTTTATGATGAATTACCGCTATTTGCAAGGGAAAGTAAAATGCGCACGCAGCTTTTACAAGCTATTTAAAAGCGAAGGAAAGTGAGGAAAAGAGGAAATGCCCCTGCCCCCACGATGATACCGGTATTACCGGTGTTGTCACACATCGATTAACCGGTGGGAAAATTTCCTCACCGTCACAACCCTACTACTAATAATACATAAAAAATTTTTTTTTTTAATGTATTTTATTTTACTGCTATTGGTTGATGTTTACATGATAAACCATTGCCCATTTATATTGTTTAAACTCCAGTTGTAGCTCATCTCACTTGGAGAATAATGCTGTTCCTTTAGACTAAAGTTTTTTCATTGTCAGGCATGTGATTCACCTTCAAACCTTTGAGAACAGGGCTCTCAAAGTCTGGTTAATCTAACACTCTGCTTACATTGCGTTTCGGTGATGGCTCCACATTGACCCACGATGCTTAAATATTAATACAAGCATTCTTCCTCCCCAACGCACCATTATCATCTCTGTCACTCTCAGGGGCACGGTAAGCTCACGGTATTGTCACACACTTTCAATTTCAATTAAAGTGGGCGCACAGTGATAAGAAAAGTACAGACAAGTGGAGGGAATAAATATCTGTAAAAATGCAATGCGTGTTTGAATGCGTGCTGTGAATTGATAAAAGATTAAAAGCACTGAGAGTGATAGGGAGTTTGTCGGCACTTTTATCTGCTCTAACATGCTAGAAAAAGATGGGACCCAGTCATGCCTCACATCCCTCTTCCTTTGTTTCCTTTTCTCTTTGCATTTTTCTTTTTCTTCCATAAAACGATGGGGCTTTTTAGTGTCTTTGCAGGCACTGGCCTCTTCTTACAGAGAAAGTTTTTCGGTAATGAATTGACAGCCCAAAGAAGCTTTCTTGACACAATCTTTTGGGTGTTTCTCAGGGCATCTGTGATGAAAGATGGTTCATTTAAACAAAAAAAATCCCAAATATTGAACCCCCTCCTAGTATGATTTTTGTGATGATCTAACAGCAGATAACATAAGCAGAAAAGTCAAATGGAGTATTGTGGACCTATTTTGTCTTTTTCACTTTGTTCAATTTTTTATAGACACGGTGTATGCCTGGGTGATTTTGCAAAACAAAAAAAACATACATACATAATTAAAAAAACAAATTTTAATTATATTTATTATAATTTATATGTATTGTATTCTTCTGTATTATTAACACTGTTTTAGAAAACAAAACAAAAACATTGTTGCCACTGATTTTTTTTTTAAATACTTTACTAATTTTTTCACTCTTTTTGTTCTACTAAATGAACATAAGGAATAATAACTTTTAATAATTTTCATTTATGTCTTTGCTATTGAAGTTTGAATTAAATTATACTGGCTTTGGGATATTCGATGGCCAAAAAAATAAATAAAAAAAATTCCCTGAAAAGAATTGTTCATAATGTTGCTTTTTTTTTCTTCTTTTTTAAAATTTGTACTCAAACTCACATTGTGCAACTCAACATTGTTGATCTTATAATTATTGTGCACTTGTATTAGCTTTCAAAAATACCACCTCATTAAGTGTTTTAGTCTCAGCATTGGATTTTAGGAAATGCAGAAAGTAGATTCTAACAAAAAAAGGAAGTGGATCTGAAATCTGTTTTGGCAAACCACTTCTTGGAGCTTGATTAGCTATAGCTAGCGGCTAGGCTGAATTGATTTTTCTACAGAGAGAATTGGGAAGCTGTGTATTTGTGTGTGTGTTATGTGTTTGTATCTCTCTCTCTCTCTCTCCAGGTGTCTGATGCAGAGTTTGTTCTTTTATCGCAAACTGCCCAAAGAATAACTGACAGGTTAATGCACACGAAAACATGAATGCCGACAGACACTCTTGTTGCTTGTCCTTCATTTGCACCTGTACAGTTGCCGTCTGTGTCAACAGTATTATGAGCTTCTCGCTGGCGGATCTGGATAAATCGACAACTCCAGTGTTTTATGATGCTCTGTTTTTTTTCTGTTGTCAGGTACACATTGGCCTCTCTTTAGTCTCGCTTTTGCAGGTGTCCTTGCATATGTTTGGATTCTTAATTGCCACATTATGTTTGACTGTTCTGCCAAATAGAGCTCGATCTTCATCTCTTCTCAAGACGACGTGTCTTCACAAAGGAAATTGCATTTACACCTAACAAAATCAACTCCACATTAAAGACGCCTCATATCCTCTAGTGAAGGAACAAAATGTGTTTGTGACCTTTAAGATGAAAACAACAAAAAAGTACATCTCCCATTGATTCAGGAAAACATTAGTTTGAATAGAAATCATCTTTCAAGGTTATGACTCACTCGAAGGCGTCGTGTAAATCTTCTCTTCTTGTGTTGAAGGTATCGATTGAGTCATAACGTTTCGAGCAGCTGAGAGGCTTCTTTGACAATTTTTATTAGCTAAAAAGAAGCCATATGCCAAAAAAAGATGAGTTCAGCTGATACATATGTTAGTTTAACTTGTGAAAGTTGTTGATGCTGTAGACAAACTGCATGTCTGACCTTGTGTGTGATTGATCGTCTACTTCTTGAACTTCAAAAGATCTGCTTGTGAATTTATTGCTCAGTTGCTGTGGTTTCGTTTCTTTTAGACCGACTTCTCTGGTTCAGTAGAAAGGGTCAGACTGTATGGACTCTACAGGGAAGCGCTGTGAGGAAACTCAGGTGAACAAAGTCCTCATTAGCACCATTAATATACCTTGCAAGGGTTCCATGGCAGCCTTTCCGGCTCCTCATTAGTTGATTTTAACCTTTCACAGTGACCCATTATGGATCATTGTTGACCCCAGGATGAGGTGACTTATAACAGAACCAGGAAACTATGATTTAAAAGAAACCAGATGCCTCGTCACCAATTTAAGAGCTCTCTTAAACTAGAGCCGAGGAGCGTTCCTTGGAGACGTAACTTTATAATGAGGAGCTGAGCACTTGATTGATTACTTGTCTTTGTGATGGCCTGGCTGTGTTTTTCTTCAAGGTAGTGCGGCAAAACTTTTGTGTACCTGTAAGGTCAGATTGCATTATTGCGGTGAATGCTTCATTAGTGATGGTCGTTGGTGATGACATTGATTGGTTTGCATGAAGTCATCTGAAGTGCGGTTAAGTTACAGTAGTTTCTCACTTTATTTAGGCTCAGGGAGAGTCAAAGAGAATGTTCAAGAATACCAACGGGACACTGTTTAATCTTCGCAGGTGTAGTCTTTTGATTTACAAGCGCAACAATTAAAAATGATATAAAAAAAAGACATTTAATTAGTTGATAATATAGAAGTCCTTCAAGTGCTGTTATATAACTATAGACGTGGTTACCGTGGGCAGATAAAGAGCTCCTCATGTTTCTTGATGTTATTAGAGTCGGTTAAACTCGGATATCTAGAAACAAGGAGACAGGCTGCAGTGGTGCCAAGTTAAAGACCACATTTAGGATCTGTTTTTTTTTTCATTTAAAACTGATGATAAATGATTTTTTTCTTTTTTATTAGAACTAGTTCCTATATATATATATATATATATATATATATATATATATATATATATATATACTATACTGTATATAACATTTATTTATTTATTTATGCTGGATAACATGATTACCAGATTTTGTGCAACCTTGCACAAATATGTCAAAATATACTGATTGTAATTATTTGATTTAATTTAATTTAATTTAATTTAATTCATTCCAAATTGTAAAGTCGTAGTTTTGATGCATTTACTTGAGGGTAGATTTTCTTAAAGATTTTGTTAAACATATGTAATGCAATTAACACATTTACCTGATTTTCTAAAGGCTGGTCAGAATAAATCTCTGTTAATTACCATTGATTCATGGCTAAGATCTTTTTAAATAAAATGTATGTGTGACTTTTAATAAAAGTCAGTCACATTGTTTGCATGGTGGATTCTAATTAACGTTAATGCTTCACACATATAAAACAGGCTCTCACTTAAAGGACATTATTGATTATAATGAAGACTGCTGTTGATTCCATGAATTTCCTCATATGCACTTTTGTTTTATAAATGTTTGGTTTATTTATTTATGTATTTGTAGTGGCCCAGTTAAAGATTGATCTCCCTGACCTGTCCCCAACGTCCCACTAAAGGATTGTGAATTAGGCTGAAGGGAGTGTTTGTGTGAGTGTCATGAAGGTGAAGAGTTCATTGACACACTGGCCTTTTAAAGGTCTTCACTGCTCTTCACTCTGTCCACTAATTGATTGGAGAGCTGCTTGTCCAGTACTCAAGAGCTCCATTTGACTCTCGCAGGAAGAGGAGGAGGTGGAGGGGGTTTGCTTACTGACTGAGTTAAGAGGGGGTGGTAAGGTTGAAGGGTCAGAGAATGTGTCTATCTCCTCGCTAAGGCTTTGTAAGATAGATGGACGGATGGATGAATGGATGGATGTGTTGGGTCTCATATTTGGATTGTACATATGGAAAAGTACACATATGTAAAAGACTGACTAAGTGTTTGGAGGAAGTGACCTCGCCATCTGCAATCTCTGGTATAAAATGTGTGTGTTTGTGTACCTTCAGAAATAGCATATTTTCCCCTGTCAGTTTCCCGCTGATCACCTGTACACACTTGAAAGTCTTTGCTTTTACTTCCCCATATTGTCTAGTTCACTTCTTTGAATACATTTGTTGCTATAACAACACGGCAAATGTAACTGAAAAGAAAATGCTGCTACAATTGTTCTTTGTCGCTCATGATAATCATGTTTAGTGTTTTCTTTACTAGCATCCGTTTCTTGTCTTTTCTCATCGTCAAAATGACTAAGAAAAGCAATGATAATATGTGGTGACTGGTGAGGAGGTGTCATGTATTCATTGTGCTGTGCTTTCAAAACAAACAAAAGAAACAAGTTCACTGAAAAATGCTGAAAACTATTAATCAGGCTGGTCAAGAGACAAAGAGTGTTTTATAATGCTAGACACAATTCAAACAATATAACTTGATATAAAAGTTGAACTGTTGAACTGTGAGATTAGCATGAGACGGAGGATTCGGGCTGCTAAAATGCCTTTGCGGCGTCTAAAGAAATCTTATCTCAGCTTAAATACCCCCGCTGGGTGAGTCGTGTCACCTGTCTGTGGATGCAGTGGGGGGAAATCAAGGAGCTCTTGATAATCAAGACGACTGGCAGTTCGTTGGTGGACATTGTTTACTGAATTGTACTGTAATTTCCTCTAACAGGGCTGAGTCTCTAGTCAGGATTGTGTGTGTGTAATAGGTCCACCGGCACTGTCTTTATTATGGTCTTTTTTTTTTGAGGAAAGTGCTGGATATACTGCTGAGTTTGCCCAACTGCATTGTGCCAGCTGGTGTGGGAACTCTGAAGATGCCCTCTGGTTATCACACACTCACACACACACTGACACACACACACAGACGGAGGAGAGATCGCTCTTTCACTTCAGATTCTTCAAGTCCAGATTGTAATTATGATATCCACTTAACAAAGCCTCTCTCTCTCTCTCTCTCTCTCTCAGATGTTATCATCTGAGATTTGTTACATCTCATTTTTTCTTGGCTCATCTTTTCTCTTCTCTTTTCACCTTGGCTTTTCCCATTTTGCTGCTTTTTGCCTCCTCCTGCCTCTTCTCATTTCTTCTCATCTCGTCTTTTCTGTCCTCATCTTTTCTCGACTCTTCTCTGTCTTTCTTCTCTCTCTTCAGTGTTATCCAAGATTTGTTTCTCTTCTCTTCTCTTCTCATCTTGTCTTGTCTCTTCTCATTTTGTCTCATCTCTTCTCATTTTGTCTCATCTCTTCTCACCACTTCTCTTTTCTCCACTCATCTTGTCTCGTGTTTTTCACCTCATTTTACCTGTTCTCTTTTTGCCTCATCTCCTCTTTTCTCTGTTGTCTCTCTCTTCTCTTTTCACTGGGCTTTTCCTGTTTCGCTGCGTCTCGCCTCTTCTAATTTTTTCTCAACTCTTCTTGTGTCGTGTCCCCTTCTCATCTGCTCTTTCTCTTTCTTTTTCTCTTTCTGAAATGTTGTCCAAGATTGGTTTCTCTTCTCATCTCCTCTTGTCTCATCTCTTCCTCTCTTGTAAAATTTCTTCTCATCTTTTCTCTCATCTCTTCTCTTTCCACCCCGACTTTTCGTGTTTCACTGCTTCTCGCCTCTTCTCATCTGGTCTCTTCTGTTCTCACCTCTTCTCTTTCTCTCTCTGAGATGTTTTCCAACATTTGTTTCTCTTCTCCTCTTGTCTCATCTCTTCTCACGCTTCTCTCAGTCTGTTTCTCTCTCTGAAAAGTTATCCTAGATTTGTTGCTCTACTTACTTGTCTCTTCTCACCTCATAATGCCTGTTCTCTTCTTGCCTAGCTCATCTTTTCTCGTAATGTCACTTCTCATCTTGGCTCCTCTTGCTCATCTCTTCTGTTCTCATCTTTTCTTGCCTCATCTCTCCTCTTCTCTCTTCTCTACTTGTCTATTCTCGTGTAGTTTCACCTTTTCTTTTGAAATGTTTATGATAACTGCCCCATAACCACAGATGTCTTCGAGGTGAGAAGGGAAGTGATCTTGTTGGTCATCATTTATCTTGGGTGAGATGGCTTGCTTGAACCAACTAGCCAACACTATTGTTCTGCCTTTCTTCTCCCCCTCTTTTGATGCATTTTGCTCTCTTTTACTCACTTTCATTTTCTGTGTCTGCCCTCTATTTCCTGTGTTATGCTCCATCTATATGCTTTTGTCCTATTCTCTCTGTCTCTCATCTCATATTTCTCTCTTTATCTTTATCTTGCCTTTCCTCTGCTCTCTCTTTCCCTCCATCTGCCGTCTTGTGAGCCGTCTGAGAGCTGGCGAGTGTTCTGAAGGTTCTCCGCTGGGGGGATGGCTTTCTGGAAAGCAACAAAAGGATTTAAAAAGAAGTTTGGTCTTTTCCTTATTTTAATGAGCCCCTGAATATTTCCCAGCCAGACAGCCTGCTGCACTTTACATGTTAAGTTTGTGGATGCGTGAGTTGTTTTTCTGTACATGGATGTGGTCTGAACTCAGTTTGTTTTAGAGCAGAAATAATTCTTAATGTACATATTTTGCTAGTATTTTGTGTGGTGGCGTATGGATGTGAGATAAAAAGCCCTCATAAATCATGTAACCATGAAAGTACACGAAAGTAATTATAGTTTTAGCTTTGTTGAATGGATTAATTTGAATTGGATGGATTAGAATGTAAGTATTTGTTGTATTATTTACTATGGATGTCTTTGAAGTGTTGACAGAGTGTGTACTTGTCCTTATAAAGTATATAAATAGTTTGCTTATTACATTTAATTATTACAGTTTCTGCGTATTACTTTTGTTTATGTACAGGAAATTATATTCCAAAGAAAAAAATAGTTGAATACCTTCATCAAATATTTCCAATTTATACTGACATCACTTTTAGGCTTTTGAATTTTTAATTAAGCATTTCCTCTTTTATGTAGATTAAATTTGCTTTCATCTAATGCTCATTAATCTTTAGAAACACTAATGAGTTAATAGCAAACATTTTAATTTAGACAAAACAATATAGATTTTTTTATTATCAGCTATTTATCTTAACCATAAATGTTTTTTTTTTGTGTTGTCACTATCGGCCAGATTTTAAAATAGTTGAATACCTTCATCAAATATTTCCAATTTATACTGACATCACTTTTAGGCTTTTTAATTTTTAATTAAGCATTTCCTCTTTTATGTAGATTAAATTTGCTTTCATCTAATGCTCATTAATCTTTAGAAACACTAATGAGTTAATAGCAAACATTTTAATTTAGACAAAACAATATAGATTTTTTTATTATCAGCTATTTATCTTAACCAAAAATGTTTTTTTTTTGTGTTGTCACTATCGGCCAGATTTAATTTTTTTTAACTAATGCATCCCAACTGGTTGGTATTAAAACTGTCATTCATCCATCCATAAATAAATAAATACATATTAATCTGTAATGTTTTTAAAATGTGGTGTTTTTTTTGTTGTTGCTCAGAAGAATCTGAATATGCTCATATTTCTTTTGTATTGGTCATACTGTTGCCTGATTATTTATTGAACAGCACAAGATAAATATTGAGCGATTTCTGCCCGGATATCTCTGCTCTTTAACTTATAAGAAAAGTTCTTATCCTCTTGTTGATCCTGGTCAAGAGCATTAGCAAACATATCAAATGAGAAATGGGGGAAGGGCCATGTCCCCACAATCCTGTCCCATCTGTTTGGACATTGAGCAAAAAGAGTGCTTAGATCATCTGAACCGCTCTTATTCTGCACCCTCTCAGCACCTGCCATGAGTTTGCGTAGCTCTCAGATTTGTAGGCATCATTGTGACAACACAAATTAGCAATACTTAAAAAAAGCCCTTACAAATCACAAACAGCGGCAGCACAGAGTGCTGATTGCCACTAACCACTAACAGAGACATGGTGTATTTACACATTTAGCAGTGTTTTTTTGCCTGTTATCTGGCTGTTTTTTCACCCCTGCGTAAGCTGACTGTGTAATTGGGTGTTGTGATGAGCGATGAGCAGGATGGAGCGGGACAGTAGGTGTAATCTAGGGTTATTTGTGGTCAAACGTTAGATTGAAGACCGCAGTTAGCCTCCGCACCCTCATAATCTGTCCTCAATCCTGTTAGCACTGCGTGAACTGTTATCCTGTGAAGGACGTCCAAATTACAGGTCACGGATTTCATACAGACACACACTCACTCACTCACTCACTCACTCACTCACATCAAACAACATGGTTTAACAACAGTCATTTTTAATAAATATTTCTTTAAGATATTTTATAAATTATTATTTATTCTTATTGTGATGAATTACTGTCATAAATTATTCTTATTGTGAGCTCATTTAAAGGAATTAAATAACTGCATTTTTCAGTATATTTAAATTTTTCTGTTTATTTAAAAAAATTATATTATTATTTGATTTATTTATTTTTGACACATTGAAGGGAAAGCAGCCAACAATTTTAACACTGCTTAATAAACAGGTGGTACCTTATGCATTTGCTGTTATCATAGATACTTTGAGAAAGCTTGGTTTGTTTCATATTTTGGCCACTTATTCCTGTACTTCCATTTATAATATTTCATAATTTTGATAACTTGTCTAAAATGTGGAAAATAGGATCAATAAAGAGCTAATTGGTCTGCCCAAACTTTGGTCAAATCAAATAATTGTAGAATGTTTATCAGATATTTTATATCACATCTAAAATTTAATTGAAGATGCTTACCCGTTTATTCACACTTTTTAACAGATGTTTCTCCAATTTACCACTTGTTAAGAAAAAAAGTCAAGTTTAATCTAGGGAACTTGCCCAAACCTTCCTAACGCAGGGATTCTTGAGGCCCACCTTATCAAAAACATTGGCTTCATATGAGCTACACACAAAACCAGGCTTCCAAACCAATTACCACTGCACAATTTACCCTCATTGTCTTGTTTAAAGCAAACCACTGCAGCAGGCATATTGGTTGAATGCTTTTGCCTTGAGGCCAAGAGTGGCATATGGGCAAGAATCTACTGTTCAGATCTCAGGTGCAGATCAAGAATGTGAAAGAGCTCTTTAAAGCACTTGACTTTCTTTTGTCAGAATGTTTGTGCTTTATTTTCAGGAATGCCTTTTCTTTAATGTGCTATAACCTGAAAATCAGAGTTGAGGGACAAAAGGAAGGAGGCGTAGAGAGGCCTGCTGCTTCTGACGGGTCTCTGGGGTCATTTTCACCTCGTTGCGCTGTGTTGTTTGGAGCTCACATGCCAGGGCATGCTTTGACTCGCACAGTACTGTTTGTTTTCTTAACTCCATGGGTTCCCTGTAGTTCCAAATGCCTCAGTACCTCTGAATCTGTGTGTGAAGAGTCATTCTATGCTTTTCTACTCATGTTTGAGGTCCCATGTGGGTCCTGTAGATCTTTTCCATATTTTTCTGTAGAGCACACGGTTCGTGTTTGAATTGATATTCCATTTAGCATGTACTCCAGTATGAAACAGCATTCATATTTAGAGCAGAAGAGATTATTCTGAGAGAAATAATGTAGGATGGGACTTGAATTTATTCTTAAGGATTTATTTGGGTCGTAGAAAAGTAGTCTATGTTTTATTGGTATCAAGGATGTCTGTAATCAGGGATGCAGAAATATTACATTTCTGAAATGGATTTTAAATTTGCTAAAGATTGCATTTAATAGCTTTATCAAATGAATAGTTCACTCAGAAATGAAAATTTGCTTAAATGTCACTGATTTACTCCCTCAGGCCATCCAAAATGTAGATGAGTTTTGATCAGAACAGATTTGAGAAATTTTAGCATTGCATCACTTGTTCACCAGTGGATCCTCTGCAGTGAATGGGTGCCATCAGAATGAGAGTCCAAACAGCTGATACAAACATCACAATAATCCACAATTAATTCACACAACTCCAGCTTATCAATTAATGTTGTGTGAGGTAAAAAGCTGCATGTTTTTAAACAAACAAATCCATTATTAAGGGTTTTTAACTTTAAACCGTCATTTCTGGCCAAAATGCCAGTTCATCCCCTGTTGTCCTCTAACATCAAAATCCACCAACATATTTGTTTAGAACACTTTTGGACTGTTTTTGCTTGTTAACAGTGCTTGATCTGTGCGTATTTCTCTCCTGATTCAGATGAGACGACTATTTCACTAGAGAAAGTAATATTATTGATAGAGGATGCGTATTTTAGTTAGAAACGTATTAAGGATGGATTTGTTTATTACCAACAAGCAGCTTGAGTATTGTGCTGTTTTTATCAGCTGTTTAAACTTTCATTCTGACGGCACCCATTCACTGCAGAAGATCCATTGTTGAACAAGTGATGTAATGCTAAATTTCTCCAAATCTACATTTTGGATGGCCTGAGGGTGAGTACATTTTAAACAAATTTAAGTTTTTGGGTGAACTATTCCTTGAAATTATTAGTGTTTAAGTGACCGTTAGATAGGGCTGCACGATAAATCGAAATGGAATCGAGATCGCGATTCGACAGAAATGCTAGGCTATTATACGCTGATTGAAACTCTCATGCGGACTGGTAATGGGCTATCACACACCAAGTGCTTCAGTCATTGTAACCTCTACTGTCGGCCCGGCCGTCATCTTCTCTGCTGTAATTGCATTTCTAACTGACTGCTTTTAGCTTGGAGGATCCCTCTCGTTTTTCCTCCTTCATCTTGGGTTCCGTAACAGCTCTGTGCAATTAGTCCGGGCCGGCGTTTAACGAGGAGCTACAGCTCGACTGAACCGTGAGTCCATGTAATTGCATTTGGCAGGAGGGGCAACCCGACTGGCTTGATTTCACACCTTGCAGACGCAAGTCCATTTACATGCAAACAGCTTTCATTGCCCACATGTGGTAGGCATAATATGGTTTCCAGTTCATGGACTGAGATTGGCACCACAGTGACCCAGCCTGTATCCCACACAAGTGACGGTGCATATTTATTAGGGATTCTTTTGATATGCTTAGAGGAACTCATAGACCTACACGGATTCCACACAAAGCTTTATGCAGAATTCAAACTGCTGTCTTTCACAAGGTTATACATGGTCCTTGCTCCTAGATTATTAGTTTATTAAATATTTTACTTAATTTGCTTAATATTTTGCTCATATTTAAATAGGGTTGGGTATTAAAAATTGTAAATTAAATATGAATTAGCTTCTTTTATTGTATTATTTTATTAATATGATTTTTTTCTCTGTCACAATTGTCATATGAATGCAAGCTGAAAATGGTTTTAATTGTAATATAATAATTATATTATATTATATATTATATTATATTATATTATTATAGAGGGCAGGACAGTGCACAGTTGTGTGAGAACTGTAAATTGGGAGCACCTCAGAAATTATTTAGGAGCATGTGTGTGAATAAATAGAAACAACAACAACAAAAACAATAAAAGTCTGTGCAGGTATTTAAAAATTCTTAAATATTTAAAATTGTATAACAAATATCTTAACATCATTTTTAAAGGTCTTAAATTTGGGGATGGAAAAGTAAGAATCGCGATACAGCCTAATGTGATTATTACACTTAAAACGTCTGTAATTTCAATAAATAAACATGAGCATTGCACTTTTCTAAGTCAAAACATGGCATTGTTAAGCAATATTTAAAAACCTAGTTTAATTGAAAAACACATTAATTGATCAATTTTCAATGCACCCCTAAAGTTTTTATTTTATTATGTTATATTACATTACAGCCATTTGCAGCTTGGCTACATATAATATCAGTAGTGTAAATGCAGTAAAAATATTTTTTTATAAATTAAAATAATACAATAAAACAAACAAACAAACTAAAATGCAGTGAAACAGTGAAAAATAAAATAGAAAGTTTAATACTACATTTTAAAAAGTCTCTCTTTATCTCATCCACTCTTTTTCGCCTTCCAGCAGAAGTCTTGCATTTGATCTAATTTTCGTTTGTTCGTTCATTACCTTTTCATTGCAATACATACATGATTCATGCTCCTTTCCCATGCGTTGTCTTTCATATCCAGGGCTCATTGTTGCTCTGTACTTCAATTTTTTTAATCCATATGGCACAATTTAACTGTCTGTCTTTTTTCTTGTCTTTCTTTTATGTTCTGCTGTCCTGCCCACCCGTGGTCTTGACCCTCTGCTGACTCACAGGTAAGCCTCTACATCCAGTTTTCATTAAATGTCATCTGATGTCTGAATTTCATGTCCTTGTCTCATCTGAGCTTACTGATTCCACCCACACAAACAAGGACAACTTTCTGAAACTTTTGAAATTGGTCTAAAAAAGGATAACCTTAATGGATAGGATCATCAAAGCAGAACATGTGGGCTTGTCTGGTCTGGTTTTTGTCATACTGTAAGGACATTTTCCAACCTACTTTGTCGTATGTCTGAATTATGAAGGACTGTCATTTATATATTTGGGATGGAGAAATATGTGCTGAAAGAGGGACAGGAATTTAGGAAATAACATAATGCTATGTGCTTTTATCAGCGTGAAGAGCTTTCGCTCTGCTTTGGGCTGGGATTACATTGAGGTTTAGCTGGACCACAATAACAATGTGAGGTCAGGGACAGCGGCTGGTTTGAACGCTTCTGCATTAATCTGTACATTAAGGGGAAAGTTATAAGTCTGAAGAATGAGAAATGAAAAGTTATGTAATGAAGGTTATGTAAGTGTAATTGTGTAATTGAATGTTTCTGAGAGAACCCAAAAGCTGGGCGATGTAGCTAAATAAATCATATTACTTTTCACCCACATCATATTATTTGTATCAATATTTTTCAACCTTTTAACACCATTTGATTACATATGACACTGCAGTAGCTTAAAAGAGTGTGTTTTTCAATTCAATTAGAGTAGATGTTTTTAAACTAGCAGCAGTTGTTGGATCATGTAGGATCGAGTGATGTTTTAAAAACCTCTCTATACTGTATATTCACTACTGTTCAAAAGTTTGGATCTTGTAAGAATTTTTTTTTTTTTTACATTTTTGAAAGAAGTCTCTTATGCTCACCAAGGCTGCATTTAGGCTATTTGATCAAATACAGTAAATACAACTGTTTTCTATTTTAATACATTTTAAAATTGATTCCTGTGATGGCAAAGCTGACATTTCTGCAGCCATTATCTTTTCAGTGTCACATGATCTTTTAGAAATCATTCTAATGTGCTCATATTTTGTTGAATACAGTTGTGCTGCTTGATATTTTTGTGGAAACCATGATAACTTTTTTCAGGGTTCTTTAAAGGAAGTTGAAAAGAACTGATTTCTTTGAAATAGAAGTCTTTTGAATATTATAAATGTTTGCACTGTCACTTTTGAACAATGTAATACATCCTTGCTGAATAAAAGCATTTCTTTTAAAAAGAAGAAACTTTGACTAAACTTTTGAATGGTTTTGTGTGTAATTTTTAAAAGATATACAAACCCGATTCCAAAAAAGAAAATGAACCAATATTTGGCATGACATTTCAAAATGTCTCACTTTCACCATTTGATATGTTATCTATATTCTATTGTGAATAAAATATAAGTTTATGAGATTTGTAAATTATTCCATTCCTTTTTTACTCACAATTTGTACAGTGTCCCAACTTTTTTGGAATCGGGTTTGTATTTTAAATTTTATTTAGCATCCGTGAACCATTTTAAATTAATAGTGCAAATGAAACATTAAGTCACATTTAAACCAATTTACGGTAACTGACATTTTACAAGATATTGTAAGCATTCTGCATATATATTGATCATCTCTATTTAACTATTAGAACCTGGAATCGTGACAGATTTTTTAGATCTTTTTTACTGCTTCTTTGAGGGCTCTGCATTGCTTTAGTCTGGTTTTCTCATAGGCTCTTGAATTCTTATTTCAGTAAGCAGAGGTTTTTGTGGTCTGTTGTCTGTTCATTTAGTCACATACTTTGTACTATTAAAGCTGTGCAATAGTGCTTTGTGTTTGGTACTGCTTTAGAGAGAGCGTGTGTATGAAAGAGGGAATAGGGGTCATAACAACACCCTCAGCAGTGTCTCATTTCATACGTGAATCTGATAAGTGTGACAGGATGCTGGAGAGGACAGAGAGGAGAGGAGAGGAGAGGAGAGCTGAAGGGAACAATCCGTCCAAGGAGTGTTTATCATTAGGGATAGACAGAGCTGATAAAAACAAAATTTATATACAGAATAATCAAATTAATTACAGGATAACAATTAATATAATTAATCTCATATTTAATTATAGTATGCAACCCATTTCAGTTTGGTCAGTATAGGTGACAGATTCAGAAACACTAAACTCTGCTCCTCTCCGCCATAGCTGAGCTTCAAATAGTGGTATTATTTTGGGGAAAATATATAAAAATACATATATCATAAACAATTTCAGGCCATTTCCCACTGATTTTCTCTTGCACCTCTTTTGATATAGGCTTTATCCAATTTTTGGTGCTTGCAACTAACTGAGGCTTTTTCATTGGCACTCACATAGCGAAAAGGCAAGCTTTACAGGGTTGTCCCTGCTCTAGATTCCGTCTGCCCCTCTTATCGAAAATGATTTGTATCCTTGTGGGAAACTATTAAGGTAGATAATAAGTTTAGGTATTGGGTAGGATTAGGAATGTGGAATATTGTCATGCAGAATACAGTATGTGCTTTATAAGTAATAATAAACAGCCAATATGTTAATAATAGGCATGCTAATAAGAAACTAGTTAATAGTGAGAATTGGTCCCTACACTTAAGTGCTACCGAATGTATTTATTTATTTTAATTTTATTGTGTAGTTTGATTGTGCTAAATTTGTGTAAACTGCTATTTTAGACATTGCAAATGAGAAAGGAAATGTGGAAATGTTTGATATTGACTTCTTTGTTTGTTTTTCTGTCATTGAAACAAAATTGTGGAAACAAAATCACTCAGATAATTCATAATAATTTTATATAATATGATAATAAATTTCAAATTTTGTTTTAAATCACAAATAAATAAATAAACAAACAAACAAACAAACAAACAAATACATAAATAAATAGTATTGTTCATTTTCAAAACTTTGGATCCACTTTTTTCCCCGTGTTTACTTCCAGTCCATTACTGTTTATCATGGTACATCTGGTGAAATTTTGTACAGAATTTCTGTAACCATTTACTCTCATGAGCTAATAAAACCATCAAACCATTAAGCCAATGACAAACTGTGGCCTACAATACAGCTTAGTTAAGAGTGATTCCGTTACGCTGTTTGTCCTCTGCGTCATTAATGGACTGCAGATTAATACTGTGTGAGTGTGTGTCTGTTCAGTAATGATGTCTTGAGTGTAATCTCTCCCTTGGGTGGCACTTTGTGCTCAGTAGGGGTGAACTAGTCAAACAAGGGAATCCCACTGATGTTGGCTTAACTGTCAACCAGCTCCTCCCCTCACCATGTGTCCCACTGCTTTCTTATTCCCACCCTGTGGCTGCTGGGAAACACAGTGAAGACGCTGCTAATTCCCCAGAGTGATTCCCCTCTCAGCACAGTTAATTGCTTCAGTCTGTATATTCCCAGACGCTCTTGGATTCCTGCTAGCAGACCGCATTGTTGTGGCAGTGCAGGTAGTCAGCTTCAGGATGTGTTCAACTCCCTCTGGTGCCTCTGCCACTATGCTTTTCTTGCACACTTTTTTCTCTTCTTCTCTTTCTGTTTGTCTTCACTCCTGTGACATTGTAGGAAAGAATGATTAAAAAAGCCCTCTAAACTGTATTCTTAATTTGAGATGAATTGGCCACACCCATAGAAAGGTCTATCTATGTAAGATTGATCTGTCTGCCTATCTGTCCGTCCGTCTGTCATTCTTTCATCGTTCTTTCTATATATTTATTGTTCTGTCTTTCCTTCTATCTGCTTATCTATCTGTCCATTGTTCTGTCTGCCTGTTTATCAGTCTGTATCTGTCAAACTGTCTGTCTGTTGTTCTATTGATCTGTCTGTCCATCTGTCTGTCTGTTGTTCTATCATTGGTTTGCCGTTCTTTCTGTCTGTTTGTCTGTCAATCTATTTGTCCATTGTATGTCTGTCCATCTGTCTTTCTATCTCTCTGTCTGTTATTCTATCCTTCTGTCTGCCATTCTATCTATCTTTATATCTGTCCATAGTTCTGTCTGTCCTTCTCTTTTTCTATTTATCTGTCTGTGTATTGTTCTGTCTATCATTCTGTCTGTTGTTACATTTGTCCTTCTATCACTGTCTATCATTCTGTCATGTAAACATATCTTGTAATTCTTGTAATTATGAATAAATCACAATTACAGTTAGGGGTGTGCGATATTGACAAAAAATTATATCTCGATATTTTCTGGGATTTTATCGGTAACGATAATTAGACGATATTTTGCTGAGTGTGTTATTGTGCTGGTACCTTAAGGACTGCCGAAGACAGCTGACTCCTAATGTTTTTAATATTCTTCATATTCTGTGTGGTGGTCAGTTCATACTGATAGAAATTAATCTTTTCCTATAAGTTTAAACTGATTTTTGCATTTTATGGGCATTTTTACCTTTTATAAAGCCATGTTTTCTAAAAGTGTCCATTATCTTTTGAGTCAAACTCAACATTTAATCAGGGAATTAGAATGATAAAGACATTTGGGCTGTTACCAAGCAAATTAAATCAACACAGAAGCTGCATCTGAAGTGACATTTAGATGTATTTACACACATGTATTTTGTTTAATGCAAGACATGAATGCATTTAACCTGCAATTACAAATGCATAAATAATGCTTTGATATATGAAACATAAAACGTTGAATACTGATATTTGAAATAATTGAAAACATGAAAAAAATCAAAAAGAAAGAAAAAGCCGAAATTTGAAAT
>NW_015505288.1:493975-536070 GCF_001515645.1 Sinocyclocheilus grahami | reverse complement strand
CAAATCACTGTTAATAAGTGAGTCATTGCGATTGAACCGAATCATTTAAACGGTTGATTCATTCAGGAACGAAACACCGTCATGTTGCTCAGAGACACAAAACAGCGCTGTGGCTGTATTCGGAATGGTTTTTGTTGGCGAAATAGAGCAAAAACAAGCAATATGGTGTCTAAAACGTAAGTCTCTTAATTAACTTATTGTTTATTGAATTAAATGTCACATTTGTAATCATGGTAATTTTTGGCACTCTTCGTGTGAAATTGAATAACTATATGAAGTGGTATAAATATATACATTTTCTGCTACCATGTCTTGAATTTGTGATCATTCTAAAGTCATTTTAATAGACTGAATCATGCAGTGAAAGAAAACACACTAAATGCACACACGCACTAGTCTAGACTTCACGTAATTATGCGTGCGCTCTGTAGGGATGTTTTGAATGGTTTTTGCAAAATACTCGATAATGTCAAATCGCACATCGTTAAAACAACAATTACGATATTATCGCAGACAATATATATTGCACACCCCTAATTACAGTATATAATAAATGGGGAAGTCGTGGCCTAATTGTTAGAGAGTCGGACTCGTAACACAAAGGTTGAGAGTTTGAGTCTCAGGTCTGGCAGGGATTGTAGGTGGGGGGAGTGAATGTACAGTGCTCTCTTCCACCTTCAATACCATGACAGAGATGCCCTTGAGCAAGGCCGAACCCCCAACTGCTCCCCGGGCGCCGCAGCATAAATGGCTGCCCACTGCTCCCAGTGTGTGTGTGTTCATTGCTGTGTGTGTGCACTAAGGATGCAGAGCACTAATTCCTAGTATGGGTAACCATACTTGGCCACATGTCACGTAATTTTAACTTTTTAAACCAGCATTGTGCATGTGGATGGCCGTGCACATAAACTAACCCCAAAGGCATTCTTGACCTGGGAAAATCTGTGTACTTACATCACTTTTCTCCTCACACTCATTGTCTCTTCCTGTCTCCCCTCAGGAGGAGCTCAACTCTCACTGCGGTGACAATGTCATTTCATAATAAATTCATGCAGACGCCATCAGAAGAGCATTTTATGTGAGCGGCGGCAGGTTTCTGAGTTTAGGAGAGTTTTAAGTGTTGAAACAAAGATGATTCTTGTTTTTGTGTTTGTAGAAAACATAAGCCAGATTTATATGCTAGGTGCATGAGGCGAAAGCTCGGAGAGAACACTCTTCAGCTGCATCTCAAAAAACATTTTGCATGAGAACGACTGAATGACTACCTGTATTTGCACAGGTATACACACCGCTTGTTTGATCTTGCTTCCTCTCTGAGATCCTTAGGGAAACTATTTAGTATTTGTACAGCTTGTGTACTTTGATGAAAACATGGATTTGGATTAGTTTGATGAGCAACTTTTTATGGTAGGAGGGGAAAATGGCAAGATTAGTCCAAGTGTTTGATGTTTTGGCTTTGAATACTCAAAGGAAAGCCTCTATAGGTAAGGAAGCATCTACCCGGTGTGTTGATAGTATACCTCATTATATTTGAGTGTATATGTGATCTAGTGAGAGGCATGTTGTGTCCGTTAGCTATCAGTATTTAGCAGCATGTGAAGAGGCGCAAGTCGGTTGCAGCAACAGCTGGTGTGCAAACAGATGAATGTTTAATTGAGATCCAGTAGAGAGGTAAGAAGAGATCGCCAACATCTTCCCCACCCGAAAGGAGCAACACCCAGCCAGGAGCTGAACAGCTGTGGAGCTCATTACTGTATGTGTATGTTCATTCCTATTTGCAACTATAGCTGAATGCACTTTGTGTTTTTAATGTGTGTGTGTGTGTGTGTGTGTGTGTGTGTGTGTGAACAGGTGTTAGCAGTATAATCACTCGTCTTTACCAGAGGATTTCAGCTTTGTTAAATGCCCTGCTAGCTACAGACAGCACAACCATACACTATTCATGGATTGTCTGATACATGTAGTACACTTAATGGCAAGATTGTAATCACCGATCTAGTTGGTTGGCAGAAACTGTCAATATCCCAGTTGCTAGTTTTCAGTCATAAGCTTAATTTACGACTTTGCTGGATTAGTAAAGTCAGAGAAATAGATTGATATTTAGATTGATGTATAGACAGATAGGTGGATAGATAGACCTTTTTGTTCCTGAATGTTCTGCTTTAAGTTAATCTGTTTTCAGATTTACTTGCCCTGTCATTTAAAAACATTAACTGTGATTGGCTGATTTGCATCAGATGTAAAACACAGACCAGAGCGTCATGTTTGACAGAGCTGGTTCAATCATGTGTTTGTTAGTCCACATCTGTGATGAGACCAGAGCACAGAGCACATCCTCAGGAGAGATGTACAGAATTTAATGGGAGAGAGGCAGCATTGATTGACAGTTTGAGGGGAATGCATACACATACACATACCGTACCACTCCACTAACACACACTGCTCATGCTTATTTCATTTACTACTACTGAATTTACATTAGACATACAGAAAGAGGATAGAGGGTTTTATTTTATTGTATTTATTTTTTATTTTAATCATTCAGACTTATTTTAAAATTAGGTTTTAAACTAACATGACACGTCTAACGGCACCATATTTGTTGTGATTTAGTGGAAATTTTCAGTCATCGTTTTTTTTATTATTTCAGTCTGTTCCTCACTCATATGTTCTGAGTTTGTCACACCTCAGAAAAATGTGTTATTAACCACCCAGCCAAATTTGAATGATTAAAAAACCAGCAAGTAAGTAAATGAAGTTATCAAAAGCAGTATTGTCTGCTCTCAAATGCTGGGGGCGTGTCCACTGTCTGCGCTAAACCATGCCCACTCACAGGAAAGCTGCTGTCTCTCTCAATTGTCAAATACCTAGCAGTTTTGTAAATTATTGCAACCAGGTAATATGCATTTACCTGATGAAGTCATAGCTAGCTAGCAAACTGTACGCTGTAGTAACTACACAGAAATGGTGAAAAACGTCTCCAGGTTACGTATGTAACCATGGTTCCCCGAAGGGAACGAGACGCTGCGTCGAAATGCTACAGGAACGCCTCCAGCGTGACCACGCTCTGAATCACATGTGTAATCAGTCCAATGGATGGGCGAGACGTCACGGGCGGGGTGACGTAGCGACCAGAAAGCATAAAAGCACGTGTGGTGAAACCGGCGTCAGCTTCTAGGAGTGACGCAAGCACTGGCAGGGATGCCGGAAGTATGGCCCTGAGACGCAGCGTCTTGTTCCCTTCGAGGAACCATGGTTACATACGTAACCTGGAGACGTTCCCCTTCAGGAACTCGAGCTGCGTCAAAACGCTATGGGAACGAGAATGCCCACGCAGCCAGACTTGCAGCGAGGGCTTCCGAGCCTCGAGAGAGAACGCTGGATCTAGGGAGTGCAGGCGGAGAAAGGACGAGCTGTCTCCAACCCATTCGCTAGATCCACGTGCGATCCCCGCTATCTGAATCGCCGCCGTGTCTCAGCAATAGCGGGACCGAACCGCGAGCTCGCAAGCACGGAGCATGCCCGGTGGGAGCGGAGCGTTCAGCGGGGAGAAGCATAATCAGCCCCTTATTTCCGAGAGCTGACTGCGCAAGTTTTTTTCTTTTTTCTCTTTCATAATAGTATTGACAATGCTTGTGCGACTGTAAAACAGCTCCGCTCCACAGTAGGGGTTGCACCGACTATTCGACTAATCGACTTCAATGCTCTGCCATGATGCTTTAAGCTTGACGATGACTAGTCGCTGGTCCAATAGAGGGCACAACAGGATAAGACATCTTTGAAGGACTTCCACATATACGCTCCGTTTCCAAACAGTTCAAATGACAAATAAATGCATACTCTGAAAGTGCTAGAAAATACTCGAAATTGAACGGGAGAATGCACGTTTTAAACATCTTATTGTACAGGTAAGTTAATCGCCGTTCTAATCTAATGCGCTGCTGCACTGTAACGCACACACATAGGCAACAGACAGTAGTGCGTACATCACACGCACATAATCATTCAGCGCGGAAATGTATTGTCAACACTGTTCTGTGATTTCTCAATAAAATAGCTTAGAAACTGAAAAGTTCAAGCATATTTTTCTTAATAACTAAATTTCAGATGCTGCCAGGTATAATTAATTCACACACACAATCGCTCTCACTAATGCATTCATATGAATGTAATCTTTACTGTGCTTTATCTGTATCTGATTTAGAATGAGCAGAAATCTGTGAGAAATATAACGACCCAAAGACAAAAGAACTGATAAAAAAGCTGTTATAGGAGCAACAGCCATGTGGGCAGCGCTGTGTCATATGCCATAGCTGTGCACAAGGTGTTTGTCACAGCTCCAGACTTATTTGTTCATTAATGACGTCATCAACGACTAGTCGAATTCGACTCGACTTTTATCACATAAAAGTCGACTTCAAAAAATCAGAAGTTGTTCAACCCCTACTCCACAGTAAAGCTGCTCATTATAATATTAGGCATAATATGCTTGTGTAACTGATGCTTGTGCAACTGGCGAGCTCATCGACTCCCTCATCAACCTCCTCGGAGGAAGACAGGCAGAGCGTCGAGCCCTCTCACCGGGGGGAAAGAACCGCAGCGCGGGCTTCCGAACCCCGAGAGCGGGCGCTGGATCTGGTGATTAAGGAAGAAGATAGGGACTCGCCCGTCTACATTCCCTCCACCGGATCCATAGGCGAACCCCACGAGCACAGCCGCCGCTCCACCCTCGGCGAAAGCGGGGCCGGTGCCATGAGAAACGCCGGTGAAGACTCCCTCCTTAAAGAGAGCCCTCGGAGAGCAAGCATACGCAGTGACAAACACTCGCAATGCGGACAGTCAGCTGACTCTGTGTGTTTTGCTCCCAAGCAGACAACACACAAACTTTGTGTATCCCCACCCGAAATGTAGCACGGGCAGGGAAGAACACGCAGCCTGAGATGCTGCCGGCTCTTGCCGTATGTTCGTCTACACTCGTATTGGTAAAATAAAGAGTGATAATGGACAGACAACACCAAATAAGACTGACATACAGAGAGCGCTTGCTGAATGACAGAAAACTGACGCCGGTTTCACCGCACGTGCTTTTATGCTTTCTGGTCGCTATGTCACCCCGCCCGTGACGTCTTGCCCATCCATTGGACTGATTACACATGTGATTCAAAGCGTGGTCATGCTGGAGGCGTTCCCGTAGCGTTTAAATTGTTTTAACTCCACAATTCAGTACTACATAGTTCACAGACTTTGTAACGTGTTTTCAGCAATGCATTTCTAACATTTATAATGTGTTTAGAAATAATTCTCTGAATTGCTTTTACACAGACTTTAAGTCATTTGGAATACATTTACAGTAATTTCATGAGGCTGCTTGTAATTTTAGAGCTTGATGGAAGAAAGTCAGTCATACAGGGTTGGAACAATATAAACTATGACAGAATTTTTGGGTAAACTATCCCTTTATTACTCATGTAAAGCCATTTGTCGATGATTGAGGGTAGGAAAAGAGACAATGGCTGCATTTCAGAACACAGTGAGCTGCCTAAAAATCATTTTTAAACATTCGTACATGGTTTAGCTCTGTTTTACACCTTTAATCTCTGACCTCTGACCTAATTCAGCAGGTCTCATACACAGAAGGATCATTTAAATGATGGACAGTCTCCTCATTATTGGCTTTCCGTGCATTCAGTCGATAGATGTGTCTGCACGCAAGCAAGCATGCGTATGCACATTTAAACAAGTATGACAATGAGGATCATACCTGAGGCAGCGTCATTAGCTCTGCTGAAGCCCCTCTCTCTCATCCATTCAGGTTAGCGTCACTCTTGAAGCTTGTGACAGCTCCCCAGGCACTCATCTCGGGAAGGCTAGACTGCGCGTTCGAGGATGCAGCTTCGAATAAAAGCATCTTGCCTTTGAGCCTCGGCAGTGCGTTAATAGTTAATGTCCTGGCGGCCTCCACCCTGCTTGAAATATTCAGTGGAATATGTAATAATCATGAACACTGATGGAATGAAACCTGCTAATTTGACTAACCCAGTTTTTTTTGAAGAGCAAACAGTAAGTTCACGATTATGGGTCGTATGTACAGAACAAAGGCAGCATTGATGGGTCTCATTGTAAAAATAATATTGTTCCAATATTAGAGGAAGTGGGAGCTCGTGTCAAACCAGACCAGACGTCTTTGAGTTTTTATGAGCGGATCTCCAGACGAATGTATTCTATAGCAGTGGTTCCCAACCCTTGTCCTGGAGGCACCCCAACACTGCACGTTTTGCATGTCTCCTTAATCAAACACACCTGATTCAGGTCATCAGCTCATTAGTAGAGACTCCAAGACCTGAAACTGGTGTGTCAGAGAAAGGAGACATGCAAAATGTGCAGTGTTGGGGTGCCTCCAGGACCAGGGTTTGGAACCACTGTGCTATAGCATGTGTCTCGTGTGGAATTCTTCTAGTAGAATTTTATATGTAGGACAATTGTTCCATTTGACTGAGTTACAGAAACCAAACAGCCCTCGAATGAGAGAATATCTGACTGAGACAGGCAAAGATGATGTAGAATGGTCTGATTGTTTTTTTTGTATTAATTAAAATTGCCATTAGGTGCAAGGTGCTGTATGTTTTCTAGTTCACTAAAAAGGACCTGTTCATAAGAGTGTTTTTTAGCAGTTGGCCCACACTGATTTGGCGGTGAAGTGGGGTATGAGTGGTTATGAACGAATGAATGAAATGCATTTGTCCGTGTTTCACTCCGTCTCAAATCACGCTCGTGGAAAGCGCTTGAGAAACAGTGTCTGTTCCGCGGCTCAGTACGCTTTCAACTCGTTTTTTTAGTCTTGAGCAAGACTCTATGACATTCACATTACATGATTTAACTGATTTTTACGTAGAAAGGGCGACACCACACCGCATGAAAATAAATGATCATTCATGTTTTCATAACCGCTGGCCAAATTCAAAAACAAAACTAAAATTAAATAATCTTTGTGAGCAAGGGGCCCCCCTGGTGTTTCAGGGGCCCTACGCAGCTTGCGTATTTTACATATAGGGAGGATCGGCTCTGGGTAGGGTTAAGGGATAGAAAATACAGTTTGTACTGTATAAAACCATTACGTCTATGGAATGTACCCATAAAAAATGGAAACCTGTGTGTATGTGTATATGTGTGTGTTCCTCAAAATCTCTTCTTTGTGTTATGCAGAAGAAGTATGTCATACAGGTTTGGAACAACATGAGGCTGAATAAATGCTGAGTTTTATTTTTAGGTGAACTATCACTTTAACCCTCTTAATCCCTCTCTGCTCTCTGTCTCTATATCTCTCTCTGTGGAGAATCATCTTCATGCCACATAAGCTATCGGCAGTTGTCCACTGAACATTTCAGGGCAAAAGGCACCTTGCCACCTTCTTCTCATTCCGAATGTGTGTGAGACCACGTGTAGAGAGAAATTTACTTTGTACTTTTCCTCTAAAAAAAAGAAAGGATGGGGATGAATGGATGATAGGGAAGATATGAGGACTTGCTGACAGCTTAACGGGGTCAAAATCTAGACTAGACATTACTGCTCCTCAGAGCCTGTGAGCCTCTCGGCTTTCTCACAGGAACAAAGAATCTTCTGCCATTTTGGCTTATGAGATCATTTTACAGACCAGAAACCAAGATGAAATGTACGATAAGTTGCCATTAAAGGGAAAACAGGATTTCTAAATAGGCCGCGCACCTGTCTGTCCCTCGTTAAGTTTAGTATAAATGTGTAGTCTGCCTCATGTTTTCTTGTCAAGTCTTAAACGTCATTCCGTGTGTGTCTCCTGCGCTCCCTATGTTAGTGTTCCTTTTCATTTGGTTTGTTTATCAAAAGTCAAGTTTTGAACATCATCTCCTCGTCTCCTTGTTTCCCTCCTACGCATCGTGACAGTTGCAGTGAATATTTGGCTTTTTACACTTTTTCATTGAATGAATGATTGACACCAAATTACACAATTGTACATTAAACAACAATAAACAAACTCTACCCTGTTCTCTTTGTAGTCTGTCCTTCACAGCCTAGTTTTCATTTGTATCAAATTAAATATAGCATGTATCTTGACTATAATCCATTACATCAGTGATTTCAATTAATCTGCGATTTGATTCTGATTAATTTTGATTATATTTCAGTTTGTTTTAACTATTTATTAAAAGAACTGGTTCATAAGTGTCATTTGTTTTCAGGAATTGACCCACACTGGTCGTGCTGAATGTTTTTGATTGATTAAAAATAATCGGTTCATAAGAGTCATTTGTTAAAAAAATTGGTCCACATTAGTAACATTGCATGTTTTTGATTCACTAAAAAATGTATTCATAAGAGTCTTTTTTTTTGTAAAGTAATTGGCCCACAGTGGTTGTGATCTATGTTTTTGATTGACTACAAATAATTGGTTCATAAGAGTCTCTATTTGTTTAGAAATGGGCCCACACTGGTCACACTGCATAATTTTGATTGACTAAAAATAACCGGTTCATCTAGACTGAATCAATGCAGACCAGAACTGAATCTGCAAGTGGGCTTTTTCATCACTCCCACAATCTCTACCTCTATCAGGCTGTCAATACCTGCATTTGCTGAGATCTATAACCATAAAGTTAACTGTCATAGGGCTCGTTATTCATCTGTATAGCTGTTAACCTTTAGCCACTGTAGGAACTGAAGAGACACTGCCTTCACAGTGCAAACACAAAGGCTTATATGGTGGTGGTTGGCTTGTAAGAATCCGTCTGTGCTTCTCGAGACTTCCAGCAAGAGAAAGAGAAGAAAGAATAAATATAATAGGTGTAGGATTGTTGAATCAGGTCAGAATGAAACAAGCACCTTTTTATTGGCTTCATGTCTGTGATCAACTTTCTGAATTGCATTGAAAGTTGCTGACTGCATTGTGTTTTTGTTTTGTCCTTGTATTTATGAACTTTGTTGCTGTTCCACCTCCCTTGTTGGTTATTGATGGTAATTTTCTCACAGTCAAAGAGACTCATTGTGACTTCAATTACCTGGAGCTCTGGGTATCTGTCTCAAGTAGACAGAGGCTGAATTGGAAGTGGTGTCAGCTCCTTCATTAAACATTAATCACGGCGGGTATCTCAGCAGAGCTTCTGAAAGGGCAAAACCAATAAACAGTCTGTCGTGGGAAAGACATGAGCGCTTATGGGGGTCCCCTCATGGATGCATGATAGACACCTGGCAAAGGAGATGCATTCTCTTCTCTAAATATAAAGATATATAGAAAATATATCTTCGGCATCTAGGATGAACAAAGCGGTAGTTGTCTTTCTTAAAGATGAGCAACTTGTCATTCCCGATGAAGTTATTGAGAGAGAACTCATTAGGTTTGGAAGAATCATGAGCCCGATAGAAGTCATATCGTTGGGTTGTAAAAGTTCAGAACTGAAACATGTGATGTTGTTTCGACGACAAGTTTTCATGTTTTTAAAAGAACCAACGCTGGATATATCGTTTCGGGTCATGGATGAAAGTAAGTCATTTATGATTTATGCTTCTACTGCTGGATTGAAATGTTTTGAATGTGGTGATATTGGTCACAAGCGAACTGATTGTCTTCCCAATATCTTGGTAAATTGGTATCTTCCCAATTTTGAGATGTACTATTGAGAATATCCAGAGTGGAATAAGCCTATGATTTACCTATTTGAACAATTTAAAGTATTGCACAGTATTGCATTAAACAACCAAAGTGGACATTAAAGCCTGAGTTAAACTTTAAAACACAACATCACTGTATGAATCAAATATACGTTTAGGAGAGGCAAAAGCTTACCACTTGAAATGATTGGAACACCTTGCGGGTTGAGTTTATTTTTTTTTAAATACGTCACCACGCATGAAAGACATATGATAGAGACGATTTTGAGATGTACTATTGAGAATATCCAGAGTGGAATAAGCCTATGATTTACCTATTTGAACAATTTAAAGTATTGCACAGTATTGCATTAAACAACCAAAGTGGACATTAAAGCCTGAGTTAAACTTTAAAACACAACATCACTGTATGAATCAAATATACGTTTAGGAGAGGCAAAAGCTTACCACTTGAAATGATTGGAACACCTTGCGGGTTGAGTTTATTTTTTTTAAATACGTCACCACGCATGAAAGACATATGATAGAGACGCATGATATAATTTGACCAGCCACAGTCATCTAATAGGCAGTCATTGCTGTAGTTTTAACATTATTATGAGGACATAAAAGATCACGATCTCTATGGTTCGCTTGAAAAGTAGATCGTAGACGTCTTCGAGATCAATCACGATATAAAATCGACAGATCACCCACCCCTATATATTTATCAATGTAAGTAATAATACAATTAAGGGGGCTAGATTAGATAGGTTTTATGTAATTAAGTCTTTTAATAATATAGTGATGGATGCTGCTATTATTCCTAGTGGTTTCTCTGACCATCATATGATATCTTTAGATATAAATAAAAAACAACAACTCTTAGATCACAGCATTATTGACATTTTAATAAGAAATTATTATATAATAAGTTGATTTGTGAGAGTTTTACTCATCTTTGGGAAAAATGGAGGTTACAAAAAATAATTCTGAAACTAAAAGTCAATGGAGGGAGGTTGGAAAGGTGCATATAAAAAATTTCTGTGAAAATTATGAGTCTCAAGTATCACTTAAAGTTAGAGATACAGTGCAAGAATTGCAGTGCGAAATAGGAGAAATGGAATAGATGATGTTGGACAATGAAGAAGGGATTAACAAAAGTGATGAATTAAGCAAGAAGATAGAATTGAAACATCTCTTTCAAGAGCAAGTTAAAAATGCTTTAATAAGGTCACGTTTTTGTTCTATTAAGGATATGGATGCTCCCAGTGCTTATTTTTTTTTAAACTGGAGAGAAATGTGGTGCAGCATAACCCTATGCTTCATTTAAAATGTCCAGATTGGACAATTATGGACAATCCAAATGAAATGAGAAAACTTGCTGGTGATTTTTATTCTGGACATTTTAATGCTGAACAATGTGATGAAGAGAGTGCTGCAAACCTTTTTCAAGATCTTCCTAAGTTGCTACCTAAACAGAGAGAAAATTTGGATAGTGACATTACAAGAGCTCACAGATGCAGTTAAACAACTTTCATTGAGTCATTCGCCTGGGATTGATGGAATAACCACAGACTTTTATCATAATTTCTGGAACATTTTGGAACAAGATTTCTATGAAGTAACAAAAGAGTGTTTTGAAAATGTCTTTCTTCCAAGTAGCTGCCGAAGAGCAGTATTATCCCTGTTACCTAAAAAAGGGGATTTAGGATTTTTGAGGAACTGGAGACCGGTTTCACTTTTATGTATGGATTATACAATTCTGGCCAAATGTTTTTGGTGAATAGGTTGAAACATTAGCTGGACACAATTTTTCATAGTGATCAGACGTATTGTGTACCTGAACAATCTATTATGTATACTCTTTTTCTTTTAAGAGATACTATTGATTAGAGTTTTAAAGAGAATATTAATATGGGGTTTTTATCAATAGATCAAGAAAAAGCCTTTGATAGTGTCGACCATTGATATCTTTTCAGTGCTTTGAGTTCTTTTGGTTTTGGTGAAAGGTTTATTTATTGGGTAAAACTGTTATATAGAGATGTTTCTGTATTTGTGAAGGTGGGAGGAGGGTTGAGTGCATCAGTTCCTTTAAAAGAGGATGTAGGCAAGGATGCCCACTCTCTGGACAATTATATAGCATTGCCATTGAACCATTATTAAGAAGAATTAGAAGAGATCTTAAATGGTTTATAATACCAAATTATTTTAATTGTAATACAATTGTGTTATCTGCTTATGCTGATGATATAACAGTTTGTATAAATGGACAAGATGATGTCATCAATCTTACAAAAAGTATAGAGGTGTATGAAAAGCCATCCACTGCAACAGTAAACTGGAGTAAGAGTGAAGGCTATGCAGTAGGTCAGTGGATAAATCAAAGGCAAGGGGAGAGTTTTGGTCATTAATATTTTGGCTGCGTCCACATTGTGGCATAGGTTAATGGTGGTTGAACCCCCAGAAGAATTGGTGACTTCTATACAAAAGAGACTAGTTGATTTCTTCTGGAATAGTAAACACTGGATTGTGCTGCACAGCTTTATGTGTCTCCTTGTTAAGGAGGACAAGGACTAACAAACATTAAGAGCAAAATTCAAGTTTTCAGATTGCTTTCAGCCCAAAAACGTTTGTGTAGAAAATACTTGGTATGGATAACTATGTCATAGGTACAGCAAGATCTGGAAGACCAGAAAAAATAAATTGCTATGTATAGGTGGAGTGAACCCAGTGAAAATGTTGAAGGGCTTAATTGCAAATAGACTGAAAATTGAATTTTCTTACTATGATTTGGTGGGAGATTTAATAACTTTCAGAAAACATTGGTATGTAGGGGGAATTTCTTGTCTGTGTATTTTTGCTTGTCATCTAGTGTCATCTTTTGTTTTATTTCTATTTTTCAATTTTCTTCACATCTGTTCTCACCTTATCGTCTCACATTTTCTTGTTTTATATCTTCCTTGTCTCACTTCGTCTCTTCTCATCTCAACTTTTCTCATGTCTTCTCTTCCTGTCACATCTTGTCACTCCTCTTCTCATTTTACCTCTTTTTTTCTCCTTTCTTCTCCTTACATCTCATCTTGTCTCAACTTTTGTCTTCTTGTCCCATTCTCTTTTCTCCTTAAATCACATTTTGTCTCATCTCTGTCTAAAATGTTTTTATGATAAAAACTTAGGTCTTATATATACAGAACTTTATTTATATTGGTCATGGTTTTGTTATGTAGACATTTTTCTTTCCCTCCATAATTCCATGTGCATATGAGAGTAGGTCACTGGATTACCTCATATCTGGCATCATTTGTGTTATTTCACAAATTCATGAATTATTCACTCTGACGACTGCATGTAGTTTGCCAGCGGAGTTGAAATGCAGACCAGGGGTCTGTTCGAGTTAGAGTTGTGCCATTCTGACAGGCTGACTGGTATTATATGTGGCAGATGTATTGAGACAGAAAGGGAAGAAGCCTCCACAGGGAGAGCGTTCCTTCACCGGTCAGTCTCCACATGCACATTCCAGCGTGGTGTGCTGGAGGTATCCGGGAGAAAACCGAGGAGATGAATTTCCCAGTTCCAGAGCAGAAGTGTCAGACAGATGCATGCTGGGATAGATCTCACACTTATCATGCCCAGAACATTTCACCTAGAAATAAGACACACCTGGGTTCTATCTCCGTGTGTGTGAATACATCTGTCTCTTTGTCGGACAGCTGAGTGTGTCATGTGTATGTTAGTGTGCAAAGAACCAGAGAATATCTGTCTTGTACAGTGCCTCTCTGCTTTATGTCCTGCAGCAGGTGCCACAGAATAGGGCAGACAGTCACATCCACGTAATTGACAGGGACTGCAGGATGGTTTCCTGCACCGTTTGGACTTGAAACACAAAGCAGATGTTGTTTGGAGGAATTCACTGGACAGTTCTTCCAGAATGCATACATTTCAGTACTGCTCAGCCGGCTCTGAACATTCCTCCCAAACCCATGCAAACAGGAAATGAAAAAGATGCAGAGGGGATGGTGTGGTACTTCCGAGTGGAAACTCTCAGGGAGTTGGGTTTGGATGCACGACGACACTTATAGCTCATACATTTAGCCCTGGACGTCTGTTCACTGCATGCGTTTTCATCTGGACGATCTCATTTTGTAGATGTAATCGTTAGCTAATCTGTTAAAGTGTTCCCTGTTGGACTTTATAACGACATTCAACAGATGTTTTCGTGACATTTATGATGTACTTTAAACACCATGTTTAAAGTAGAATGTAATGCTTTCTAGATGATGCGCTCCTTCACAGATGTCTCAGCATAATGCATGTGCTTACTGGCTAGCATGGCTCTCCTCTAATCTCGTACCAAAAGACATTTTTCTTCTCATGTCAGAAGATAAAACTAATGAAACTTGGCAGCGACTTAAATAAAGCCATTTTTAGTCAACTTTGAAGTTAATTCCCTTGAGGTGTTTAAACTGTAAATCCAGCCCAACTCCATACGCTCAAAGTTAAAGCGGTTAGCTAGCGCAGGAACATTCTATTAACATGTCTCTTAGGGGCTCTACCGTGTGTGTGTCTAGCAGTGAGCAATCCCATGAGTCTCTCTGTCGTCAGGTGTTTCTCTGTTGGAGATCACTGAAGTTTGTCTAATCCACTTTCGCTAATTAAGATTCTGTTAATGACTTCCTTTTCATGGTTGCTTTGCTGAGGTACATTTCAAACCTGTTCTTTAAAACCTCATCGTAAACGTTAACTTTGATAATGTCACGGGATGCTACTGTGAGGAGCACGGAGCGAGGAACGAAGGAGACCAGGAGTACGTCAATCGAGAGATTTTAATGAATTCAAGGGAACACAGAAAACACACACAGCACTCAGACGAACAATACCGGACAAGGATCTCAAAACAGGAAACACTTTAAATATACAACTTAATCAGGGGAAGACGAGACACACCTGTAATCAAGTGAGGGATCATCAGGGAGCAGGAACATAAAGATAACCAAATAAGGGCAAGGAAGGCACATGGGGAGCAAAACACACAAAACAAGGAACAAAGTCTGACAGATAACGCATCACACACTGTTTTTCTGTGTGCATGAATGATACCTCAGATTGTTCTGTTTGTTGAGGATAGATATGCTATTAATTTTCTAATCAATCAGACTTTGCTTAAGAAACAATTATTTAAAATACCATCAGATGTGAAGTGTCACTCTGGTAATTCTGGGAAAATGTGACTAGGTTAAAAAATGTCTTGTTCTTTTTTACTTCCATAAACATTACATTGAACAATATTTTATTGTATGAAATGCAAGGTTAGAACTATTACTGTTTTTCATCATACATAGTAAAGGAACTTACCATTAACCAATTTTGCAGTCTTTTATGGTTAACATTTTTACAGTGTAGAGATCAGGCATTTACATGTATGAATTTGGCTTTCATAAAAAGCCAATTACATTGCATGAAATGCATACATTTTCTTAGTTCATGCATTACCTGGGACTCAAACCCATAACATACTCTTTGAACTACAAAAGCACAACCAGAAATACATGGAGACTTGAGTGTTCAGGTTTTTTTTTTGACTGGAGCCGGTGAGCAACACCTATCAACCTTCCAGATCACTTTAACAACCACCCCGTACACCCTAGCAACCGCATAGCAACATAGTAAACAACAGGAATACATTATTATGGCTACTCAATCTCCACTCATTTTCTTCAGTAAATAAGAAAATCTATTTCCTTTCCATTATTTCTGCGCACTGTTTTAATCTCATCTACATAATAACTTGGCAATTGATAAAAAAAAAGCAAGAACAAAGTGTATTTACTTAGTAATTTTCACATAGGAGTTTATTTTTTCTTTTTGTTAGAAGTTTAAATTAGAGCCCGACCAATATATTGTTTTGCCGATATTATTGGCTTTCTTCAGTAAATGTAAAAATCTATTTCCTTTCCATTATTTCTGCGCACTGTTTTAATCTCATCTACATAATAACTTGGCAATTGATAAAAAAAAAGCAAGAACAAAGTGTATTTACTTAGTAATTTTCACATAGGAGTTTATTTTTTCTTTTTGTTAGAAGGTTAAATTAGAGCCCGACCAATATATTGTTTTGCCGATATTATTGGCCGATATGAGCCTGTCGCAGATATATCGGTATCGGCGAATATGCCGCCGATATGAATTATTATTTTTTTTTACAGAACATATAATGCAGATTAAATGCTTCTGAATGGTGTAATTACTTAGAGCGTGCTCCATTGTTTGCTACTGGCCACCCAAGTCAGTGTAGTGTAGAGCCACCCACCAGCACCTATATTTGATCATCACATTACAATGATTCTAATTCTTAGTTTTGCATGATGAATGGATGGTTCATTTTTGACAGCAGATTCAGTGACGTTAGAGACTAGAGCTGATCTGCGCATCATGGCACGCGTCTGCGGCGCATTAAAGCCTGTTTTATGGCCACGGAGCTGATAGCGACCACTCAGTCAATGCTGGTGGTTATACCGGCCGCGCAGCATCCCAGAACTCATGCTTATCACATCGGTCACATCACATCTCGACTATTCACGAGAATTTCTATTGTATTTTGTCGCGCCACGCTGCTCGCGTCCGGTGTAGAATAGAACCCATTATAATCAGTGATGTTGTCTACACTGGATGCAGTTAACTGATGCCTCGTTCTATTTATGACGTGCTGACACAAAGTTCAAATGATTTTCAACGGTCGCTTTGTCGTGTTCTGTTGCGGCGCAGACATGGTGCCAGCATAGTTTGTCAATACAGTCAGTAACATAGCAGATTGAAAAGTTAGTATTTTTCTGCAGTCCAATAGACGGCAGTGCTGTGGTGGCTTGAGTCTGTTGAATGGTGATTTAATGCTATGTTGTCACCTAGTTGGAGAGACTCAATGCTAATTAAATAAACAACAATGTCCCCGTCTTTTACTCTCACAATGAGCTTATCATATTCGTTTGCTACATTAGTAGGGCCCAATAATTTCCGCGATGCAGAAAACATGGACGGAATCGCGGAATCCAGTCATAAAAGTCATATAACGTGGAATTTCATGGAATTTGTCTTATTTTTGATGAATAAATAAAAAACAGGTCAGTACATACAATCAACAATCAAAATAGGCCTTTTGTGTACATAGAAAAAGTCTTAGATCTGTGAGTTCAGCTCATGAAAAATGGGGGCAAAAACAAAAGAGTTGCGTTTATAATTTTGTTCAGTGTATATAGACTGTGTCTGTGAATATTAAACTGCAAAAAGACTTATTTAAATACGAATCCTCATGTTCTGCATGTTCATTTGATTACCAGAAGATACACAACACCGAATTTGTGAAAAAATATTATTCATTATTATTTATTCATTTTAGATGTTTACATTTGGAAAAGCTGTGCTTCCTGCATAAACCTGCCCCTGTTGGTTTGGCAGTAGCTTACTTGCCCTACACAGTTACCTTGTTTAATTTCTTAATTCAAGTTATAAATATTTTGTTCTATTTGTGTTTTTTTAAGTTAAGTGAAGTTTACTGTTAAGTGCACTAATGTCAGACTCATTTTGAATAATAAAGTTTATTGATAAATTGTTAAATACCCTGCCTCCACTACATAGGCCTATGTTTGTCGCATCATCACATTTGAGTTATCATTGCAAAAAATGTGTTTATATATATTCTGTCTATGTAGGCTATATACTGTATTCTATATGCAGTACCAGTCTATACTGTACTATACTGTACTATAATATAGCCTACACATAAAGAATATCGGCCTGATATATCGATATCTGTCTTTTTTTACGCCATAATATCGGTATCGGCATCTGCCCCAAAAAAAAACATATCGGTCGGGCTCTAGTTTAAATTCTAGAAACCGATATTTCTTGTCTTGTTCTGCTTTTGTGAAGGCTGAATCCACATAAAGGGATTCTGATGCATCCATTAAATTCAATGTTTACTACTTTCTTTGTGCTCTTATGCTTTTTTTTGGTACTTTATGGCTTAATTGTGTAACTTTACGGGTCATAAAATTGCATCATGTGTATTTGAGTTGAAAAAGGAAGAGCCAGTGACTGGGTGTGTTCAGCGTGACATTACATTATCACCAGTGTGCACTGTAATGAGCACTTCTTTTGTCTAGATGCGACAGACAGTTTAATGATTTCTAAGGGGAGGCGATGGGCAAGCTCGCGCCTTCAGTCTCTGAAACATTACACCTTCCCTTTAGATGTCTCCGCCGCGGCCTTGACAGCCAGATAAATGCCAGCGGCTGCTTTTAGGCTCCATCGCAGCCGTTACCACTTGGTACATTAACCTGCATGTAGGTGGAGAGGTTGGTTGGAATAATGGACTGCAGATTCTTGGGTGATTTTCCTAGTTCACCTCAACCCTTCGGGATGCTCATGTGTTGATGCATGTTCTGTAAAACAAGTCGCAGATATCAGAACTGAGACCCAATTTAGAGAGTGGTTTTTGTTTCTCGGGTTAATTTCCTCCAAGAACAAAAAATAAATACTTTTGAAATGGAGACGAAGGTTTCATATGCGTGTCTTTTTGTAACATTCTGTCTTAATGAAAGTCTGGTATGCTGCACCGAGCTAAAGTGCTTCTTTGTGATGCCTTGGTGCAGTAATTAGGAGCGATGTTAAATGCTGTCTGGGATGGAGAGAGGCATTCGGTTGTGCTCATACGCCGCCGTCTTCTGCTGATTAGAGACCTGCCAAACAAAGCTCTTTTGTCTTTTTCAGGGCCGCGCATTCTGGCTCATAGTTGATCTGGGGTTGTGTCTGTGGAATATTTCAACTCACTCTAACTGACTAGGGAGACGTAAAGCGGGGCAAGAGTAACGTGTCAGTCACGTCAGATGAGAATTCTGAGAGGAGATCTGAAATTGAAAACATCCTATTAAATGCTTGCCAATGATTGATGGTTTTGTCACATCACATCGCTTTGCAGTGGATCCTAATTATTTTGCTTGCTTGTTCTGTTAAAGGGATAGTTCATCCGAGAATAAAACCCCAAATTAATTTTCTCATCCTCATGTTCTTTCAAACAAAAAAAATTGTCTGAGCAGCTAATTTCTGTACAGTGAAAACGTATTGTGATAATAAATAATACATGCAAAATATTGTGACATTAAAATAATTATTTATTGATATATTCACTAAATATTTCAAATTATTTTAGTAAGTTATATTTACTAAAATAATTTTAAAAAATGATTAAATATCATTTGAACGTTATATGTGTGTATGTGTGTGTGTATTATAATTTAGAAATAATTTATTGTAGATTTTTTTCATTAATTAAGATGAATAAAAAAACGTAACCAATGATAGTGCAGTTAGGGATGTTAGACACCAAGTACATACTTGTACCAAGTACTAATTTTTTTAATCTATGCTATGTTACAATTCACATTAATATAATGCCAAATATTGACATGTGACTCTTGAACTATATTCCAAGTCTGTGAGGAATAGATGAAAAATAGGTCATATTAATAAGCAAGAACTTGGTGTTACTGATGTCAGATTTGATGGAGCGAGGACTCAGTATTGCAGAAAATGGCTTTTATTGATAATAAAAATAAACAAAACAGCAACAAAAACTATCCCGTGGGGGAAAAACAGGCTGGCAAGGCCTGGACACGACACGACACGACACGACACGACACGACACGACACGACACGACCAGGGAGAGATGACGACGAACTGACGCAGGACTGCAAACACAAGTAGCACAAACCGCGTGCTACACAAAACACAACACACGTGGACAGAAGAGCGCACGGCCGAGCGAACTCGAGACCGCACGCTCCCACAACAGACAGAACATGGAGCGCGAGCCCGACACGAAACCGAAACTCAAGACATGAGTGCCGGGATCTGAACACCACGCTCCAACATGAAACAGTACACGCAGACGAGAGCGCACGGCTTGAGCACACTCGAAGCCGCACGCTCACATGAAAACAATGACATGGCGCGAGTGTCAGGGCTCTGTCACAAAACTATGAATTACACTAGACCGAAGTGACAGAACCCTGACATAAAGAAGAAAGATGGGGTTGAACCAAGACTGTATGTATGTTTATGTGTGTATATATATATATATATATATAATATTTATAACCTTTTATTTGTATTTTTAATGTGATTATTTTACTGGTCAAAGTCTATAAAGGCCCAAACAGCATTAAAATCTAAATTATGCAATGATGTGATTTAAGCACCAGAAAATCGGACAAATTTTGGAGTCTTATGACAGATGTCACCGCCTTCCCCTGTCAGCGATTGTCTTCTGCCCGGTGTTTTCCACCTCTCATTTACATGAAGTTGGCATTTCATGTAACTTTTTGATGGCCTCACAGCAACTCACTCTGCTCTAGTAGACATTTGCGGTAGGTTGTGACGGTGAGGAAATTTTCCCACCGGTTAATCGACGTGTGACAACACCGGTAATACCGGTATCACCGTTTGGGTGGGGGGGGGGTGTTAGTTCATTTGAGTTTCCCTCTTTTCTTTGCTTTCATATGGCTTGTAAAAGGGCCGTGCGCATTTTACTTTCACTTTCAAATTAGCAGCAATTGAATTGCCGCAATTCGGAGTCAAGCAATTGTTCGTTTGAGTTTTCCCTCTTTTCCTCGGATTTCTTGGCTTTCCAATAGCTTGAAAAAGCGCCGTACGCATTTTCCCGCCGTACGGGAATTTTACTTTCACTTTAAAATTAGCGGCAATTCGGCGTTGATTCAATTCAAGCAACAACAGCGTCAAACTAACAGAACTTTTATTAACAAAACAAATAAAAAATACACCATAAATGCCTAATAAAATAACAAATTACTTAGGCTACACAAAGTTTAAATAGGTATAAAACTGAAAATCAGCAAACACTGTGGAACCAAATAAATAAGAAACATAGAACGTTTATTTGAAAGCTTGGAAGCATGGCATATATACCTTGATGTAAAATAAATAAAATACACAAAGTTTAAATAAAGTAATCAGCAAACACTGTGGAACCAAATAGAAGCGAATGTTTAAATAAACTTCCAGTCAATAGGCTTTTCAAAATCTAAAATATTGCCAAACAGGCGCCTTTGCATTTCCTTTCTAAACAATCTTCTGCCATCGTCTTGTCTTTCTCACCTCACTCTTGTCAGTCAGCTCGACTCACTCTCCTCACGTGATAAATAAAATCTGACTCCTGCTCCGTGGTGCACTGACGTTGGCGCACGGTTCGGCACGCTGCTTTGAGCGTTTAGTTTTTAAAAGTGTCTGTCCTCTAACTGAACTAGGCTAAATGATTTTTGTTACTATAAGTAAATCAAAACGACGGTGGGGGGTGGTGCCGCGATAGGCAAATGTCATAACCGGTGTTGCGGCTTAATCGAAAACACCGTCTATTGCAGCAAGCCTAATCTGCGGTTACAGCGGAAGTAAATAAGTGTTCCAGGAGGTTTAATAGCAGAAATGTGAGGCTTGTATCTTTGTTAAAGCACCCGTTTATTATTTGAGCTAAATCATCCTTGTAAGCTTGATGAGCTTCTGGTTTGGCATTAATGCAACTTAATTCCTGACAGTGGATTTTGGTACCTTTCTGGTATCTTTGTGAATATCATTTGGATGTTTTCTTGCGTTATTTGGTCATGCGATTGAAGTTTGATTGGATTTAACTAGGGATGCACGATATATCGGCCACCATATCGGTATCGGCCCATATCGGCTCATTTTTTCTGTTATCGGTATCGGCCAAAATTTTCATATCGGTGCATCCCTAGATTTAACTTTCCACAGACAAGATCAGTGAGTGATTTTGTCGATTATGTATACTTTTGAATGACTGTGTATTTAATTGCCTGGCCTTGTACTTCAGTTGTAAATGCCTTACTGTACTTGAGATTTTTGCTTCAAATTATTTTCTGTGGTAACCGTAATCGACATTAAGCCACAAATGCTGTCGATAGACCTTAACTGTTTTGAACATGCAACACTCCTTTATGAAATAATTTAATATTGTGCTGTTAATTAAGATATTGATTGATATGTAAGCAGTGAAATCAGTCTTAGAGGGCTGTAGGCAGTGAAGCGTCTCTCCCTGTCTGACTGGTATATACTGCATCCTGACAGATGATGAGGAGGAGGAGGTCCAGCTCTGCAGCTCTTCACCTCTGTTGGGAGTCTCATTTGAGTGGTCAGCACATGTCTGGATGGTGACCACAGCGCTAATGGTCTGAGGCGGTTACTGAGGGGGTGATTCTCAGCGATGAAGTATCACTCAGAGATCACTTGAATCTGAATTGCGAATTAAATTTAATGTAAGGAGACAGAACTGAAATTCAAAGAATCTTGTGTAACTGTAATTTTGAACAAGAATAGCAAAGTTTGTCATGACAAACTTTAAAGGTTGACTCGACAAAGCCTTGTTTGAAAGTTTTGAAATAGCAAGTCAATAGTCTGAAAAGCCACCTTTAGAAATGTGTGTTTAGTTTTGTGTATTTTATGACATTTTATAAATTAACTTTTAACTCCAAAAATACATTACCAATTAATTTCTCACATTTTTATCAATTTATATTGTGAAAAGTACCACACATATATTAATTGGATTAACTTTACATACTGTTTTATTTATTCAAAGTAAATATCACACATTTGCATTTTTTAACACCAGTGTATAAAAGTGACCATGATATAATTGGTTCAAAATTAATGTGTAATATTTACTGTGTGTGTGTGTGTGTAATATAGTAAGTAGTTGCCTTTGTATTGTAGGAAAGGGATCATATATTAACTTTAATATCCCTATTTTTTTGGCAACATTAGATTCTATTTTCTTGTTAAATAGAAGCTACAGACAAGTACTATCACCAGGGCCGTTTCTAGCCAATTTGACACCCTAGGCGAAATCCCTATTGCCCCCCCAATTTTTTTATATATACATATATATATAAAAAATTATTTTCAGACACCAGTTGCTTGTCACGTTCAAATTGGTTGTCATAGTAACGACACTAATTTGTGGAGATTCAGTAATATTACATGACACGTTGATCCTTTAACAATGCATTGGCGCAAAAGACGCACACCTTTTGGACAAATCTACCGCAAATATTTGGACAAATGTGCCACAAAAGTGCCACAAATACTGCCTAAACAAAATACTGATTTTGTGCACTTTATTTATGTACCAATATTTTAAATTGGCCTTTGAACTTAGCTTTATTGCATTGCAAAAAAAAGTGTTACCTTGCGAAAGCACTGACAGAGCCCACTGATCTAATGGGGTTGTTGAGCGCTCCAAATGCAAACTTTGCATGCAACAATCAGGCAGCAATTGACAGCACTCTGATCTAGTGGCATACAGGCATCGTCAGATTGACAGTATTCTAGCCCAATAATGTTGGGGGATCCAGTGGGGGTGGCAGTCATATTTCAGGGTGACCGTGCCACTCATTATCACAACCCTGCTAAAAGTGCCAGTACGTGCGCACATTGGCGCCCCTTCAGCTGGTGGCACCCTAGGCGACCGCCTAGCTCGCCTATGCCTAGAAACGGCCCTGACTATCACAGACAGGGAATAAATGTCATTTGAAGGTCATTTGTATGGATTGCTGATTGTTTTCTGTTTGTCGCAATTGGGTTGCTGTGGAACCCAACCTTTTGGCTTTAGAGAATGTGAAGCAATGCTTTTCTTTCTCTCGGCTGTTCAGGTACAGGAAAGAGCAGTGATAGCCTACCACGAATAATGACTTCACTCATTTCCAGGATCTCTCAGATCGCCTGAACCTCCTCATTCACAGCACCGGGGTCTCTGTTAAGACGGGTCAAAGGAAGGTTAGTTTAGAAGGAGGATTTCTTCGGTTTATAAGAGTGATAAAAGACCTCAGTAATGGGAACAGCACTCGTGCCTAAGGGAAGCACTCTGCATATCCTTTTTACACCATGTGAGCTGCTACTGCACCAAACTCCAGATGACTAACATCTCTTCAAATCAAACACACGTCTGTCCCGGTCTAATTCAGTCATGAACCAAACCCTCAAAATGCTCTGACGAAAGTGCATCTCCAAATGTCCCAAACTAAAGCACATTTCAGCTCTCGAGTGCTCTTGAGAAAGATAGTGGGTGAATTCAGACGCTGTCCTAGTTTGAGAGCTCCAGCGAGGGAAGGAGCCGCGGGCGTACATGGAGAGCCCGGTAACGTGCATGGAGTCCCAATTGTGATGTCTACCTTAGATGCCCGCGTACATGAATAACCTCCACTCTCTGGTTGCCACAACCATTCAAATCAGCTCCTTGACATAGCACCGCCATTTACATACATGAATTGGAGTTTTTTTCTGCTTTAGAGGATGTGAGAGTTCGAAAAAAACCCTCTGGTTTTAGACTTTGAAAAGATCTCCGACCTTGGTGCATTTGATCTCGATTTTTTCCTTTTTTTCAGATGCTATTCCCGAGATGAGTGCAGAAACCTAAACCAAGTTTTTTTCTATGTGTGCCATGAAAGTTTGATTAGACTGTATTTTTCTTACTCTGAAGAGTGTCAAATGTGCCGCAGACATCCCTAACTCTTCTTATCCTCTGAACTTATGACATAATCGGGATACTTGTGGCCAAACAAAGATGTCAACAGTGGCCAAGGGGATCAAGAGCGACGCAAATCAACTTTGGGTTTTCTCCTCCGGTCATCTCTCATTCTCTTCCAACGTTGCACTCTGAAGATATTCTCGGAGCTCTACCCGCTCCGCCTCGAGTCACAAATTCTCTGCTCTTTGTGTTCTCTCTCTCCCGCACTCTCAAATTTTTCTGTCGTCTTCCTTGTCCTGTATTTCTCCCTCAAGCATTGTCCCACTATGCATATAAATAAGGCAGAGAATATTAACAGTCCCTCTGTTCTCTCATCCTCTCAAGCTTGACTAAAATAGATGTTTACATGGGCTCACAAATTTAGCATGAGAGTGAAGAATATGGGGGATTTTTAACAGTGAATGCTTGACTGGCTTCCACTTTTAGAGCGTGCAGGTAGATTTGCATGTTAATATTCACCTTGCTGCAATGGAGAGCTACAATACGGCTCTGAAAGTGATGCGCCGGCATCTATTGGGAGGGAAAACTCTGGTCTTTGGATGACAACAGCTCACGGAGGGTATCTTGCTCTCCTCTCTTTAGTCAACCGCCTTCACTCGTGTAGCTCATATCAACTTTTTTTTTTCAAAGAAGTCTCAGAATCAATGCGAAAGTCCTTTTCTGCAAACGTGCACCATGGGAGAGCAAATCAATAGAGAGCATGCCATTATAGCGCATCCACCTTGTAAATGCAAGATGAAGTACTGACATTCTTTCTACACACTTTCTAAAGTATCTTTCTGCTTGTTTGCACTCAGTCGCCTCCCTGTTTCCCTTCACAAGACCTCCACCTCTGTGAAACAAATAAAAAACATGTTTTTGGTGGAGTTGTTCTTTCCACTACTTTCAATGCATCATCGGTCCCACAGTTTCTGCCTCTCTGCCCCCTTCATTAGTTCTACTTCCTCTCATAGAGACCGGAGTCCATTTGATTAAACATGCTCTCAAAGGCCTCGGGCCCAGGTATTTGTTCCCCCCTCCTGAAAGCAGCCTCGTCTCTCTTCCAGTATGTTTTTTTTAAATGAGGGATATGTATTTGTATTTGTTTTGGCTTTTGTTGGTCCCCAAACAACAAACCATGTGTCTCAGCATTTATCTTGCTGTCCTGTGACATAAGAGAGCGGGGAGAATTTTGGCCTCTTTGTTGTCGTCAGGTTTCAGCTCTCTCAGGCTGCCGGGTTACAAACTGCAAAAGGCGATCGTAATCACTTTTGGAGCGTTCTGCTCAGAATTTGAATAAAGACATTACTGGCTTGGCTTAGAAAATGACACGCAAGTAATATCTGGTTGTTCTCTCTCTCTGTGTTTGGTTTCAGAGTTATCTCACTGTTTGTTCATGCTAGGAATGTGGTTGTGAGACATCACTGCAGGATGAGACTCAAGAATGTTATGTTACGTAATGTTATGCAGGAGACATGTGTTTAAATAGTATTCATTATCTTGCTTGCACAGAATCCTTAAGGCATGACCTGCAACTTGTGTTCTGCTAGTGGCACCAGAGCTAGTTTTCCGGAGACAAGGGTTTTCAGATTGGGACGCTAGGGGGTCTGTGGAAATTTTCAGAAAATAACTTATTTAAAAGAAGAAAGAAAAGAAAACAGAAGCAGAAAAGAGTTACATTTACTCTACTGCCAAGCCCAAGTTTTTAACATTACAGAAAATATGCAAATAGTTTTTTGAAGAAATGTAACAATTACTATACAAATGTTTCTCTTCAGGCTTAATGATTAACTAGTTAACTGGTTTTATGCACAGAACTCTATACACCAAATATGATTAATCTCTTTCCAGAGCCCCCCCCCCCCCCTTTTTCTACACGTATAGAAAATAGATAATAAATACCGTTTTCAGAAAGGGGCGATCTTAAGATTTGTTTTTCTTCAGTCTTACACATATAGCAGTACTAGGGTTGGGAATCGAAAATCGATTCGGATACTTAAGGTCAGGAATTGGATACTTGTTGTCAAATTAAAATTTTGATTCCGCCTATGTGCTTTTTTCTTCATCTGCCAGGACCTTCGCCTATGTGCTTTTTTCTTCATCTGCCAGGACCTTGCTCGCTAATCTAAGCGCTCCAAAGTTTGGCTACATTTGCAATCAGAAACCAAAAAAGCTAAGTATAATATCCGTGAAAGCTAAACATGTTGCAAGAGAGGTGTCACCACCAACATGACACAGCACTTTAATTTAATAGATCGTTAAAGTTCGCGAACACGATTCAAACCAACGTGATTCTATTCCTAAATTACAATGATTCGTCTGTTTCATTCCTCCACCGTGTGCGATCAATGTTGTGATTACTTGTTTCGTCTGTGCAGAGTACGATCACACCAGTGTCATTTGAACATTTAAGTTTACGTTCGCGCTGCCATTGACCTAAAGAGAGCAGCTGTCTGTCATGAAAGAAATAGCTTCACAGTCTTTTCAGCCACACAGTATCATTATTTCTGTTACAAACATTCAAATCACAGAAGTACTGGGATAAAAATGTATAGTTCAGATATAAACTGTGTACAATATGTATGGTAGCGATTAAAATAGAGTAAATCACCTTTTGAAAGTAATTTGACACTTCAAAAGTTGAAGATTTATTGATTACATTGTTACGCCAGTAGGTGGCGAAAAGGGGCTGTTAAAATGTATTTGTCTTTGAATCATACAAGAGATTCGTTCAAGAACGCTGATTCATCCAGTAATGAAACAAGTACATCTTGAGTGAGTCATTTAATCATTAACTCATAAATTACATGTGATTTTGTTTAGTTGTCTAATGATTTTTCTTCAGAATCATGAGAGAACCACAACTTCTATTGGGGGGGGAAAAACTCAATTTATCCAGAATCATGCAGTTATATTTTGCACACAATCAGCTCTTAAAGAGTCCAGTTTTTATGTAGCCTGTAGATTTTTGTTCATGGTATTCAGCTCCAATAAATGGTTTGCAAAAAAGAGACATCATTATTATCATTATTTAATCACATTGGAATCGAAATTGGGAATCGAAAATAATCTGAATCGATAAGCAGAATCGGAATTGGAATCGGAATTTATAATATTCAAACGATACCCAACCCTAAGCAGTACTCTCAGTGATGGGTAGGAAAAATTATTGTAAAAACAGACCTTTTATAGAATGTAAATATTTTCCAAATGTATTGAGAACCTTATATTTGGTTCTTTAAACCTTTGGCCTAGACTGGCAAAGATTAATTCGGGAACTAATAGCAGAACCACTGAAATCTCTCACTTTAATTGGACCAATTAGTCTCCTTTGTCTATGATTTAATGTGACAATTTCTTTTATATTAATGTCTCCATATTAACCCAAGGCTTCATCACCTTAAAAAAAAAACCACTCATTCGCATTCACTGCATGCCCAAAGGCTGAATCCCATTCTTCTAGCTTTGTATTAATTCCCCCTAATGGTTCAGTAAATGAAAGTATCGAAACGAGAGCCACCTCCTTCCCTAAACCCTCATTAACCCTTCAGGAAGGCACCCGAGTGTCAGGACCTCCCCTCCTCTCAAAGACCCCTAAAACCCAAGTATTTAAGAGAGGAATCTTCAGAGAGGGAAAAGGATTTAAGGATGACTGTTCAGACTTTTAGGGAATGGGGCTCTTGAGACTTCGATACAGAGGAACCCGAAGATCTTAATTAGCCACATATGAATGTCTTGTGCAAGAGGTAAAATCCCTACTGGCGCAGTACCATATACCTGAAATACATTAGCATTAGCATAGACTGATCAGAGCAATTAAGGTCTAGAGGAGTCTTTGTTGAGGACACTGTCATAAGCTCTCAGCTTGTTGTCCATCAAGAAGGTGACGTGAGGGATAAGGATGGCTAAAGCAAGCCAGGCCAGAGGCGCCCTCAGGGGGGATCCAAGCTTCCATCTGAGCCTGGCTCCGGATATGCTTTTTTTCCCCGCCTTCTCAGTCTTTTTTCTGCTTTATCCATGAGATGGCTGGTCTGGTGGGAAGGAGAGCCAAGCTGACAGCTGCATTTATGCTGGAATTCCTCAACATCTAATCAGGGGTGGTGGGGGTAGCAGAGGAAAGCGTCTGTTCCGTGTATGTGCGTGCGGGAGGGATGTCTTGATGGTTTCTGGCAGGCCGGAGGGTAGGAGGTCACGAAGCTTAAGGATAAAATAGAAAATGGCCCCCTAAGCTGGTTTACGTTTCAGTGGAGAGAATCTGCCTGTCAGAGTCTGTCAGATCACTTGGATTGTCATGTGATGATGCAAAGGCTTTTGCTTTGCGATTTTCATCCTCCGTTCTTGCCTTCCATTCTTTATCTCTCTCTCTGTCAGGAAAGTGGCCCTCGAATGATTGACAAAGGATTGATTTGTGCACATTATACGATCAAAGCTGTATTTAATGGCTTTGTCTCGAATTTTTCTGTTCTTTGTGCCAGTAATTTCTATCATCACTTCATCATGCCATCTGTTGCCTGCTGATGCTTCTTTAATACATTTTGCAGTATTGATAGCTGTTCCTCTGGCACTCCAGACAACACACACCATTAACAATGATAGAATGATTCTGAAAAATATCTGAAATATTAAACAATATTTATTTTCTATCTGTCTGTCTGTCTGTCTGTCGTGTGTGTGTGTGTGTGTGTATATATATATATACAGTGGGTACGGAAAGTATTCAGACCCCCATACATTTTTCACTCTTTGTTATATTGCAGCCATTTGCTAAAATCATTTAAGTTAATTTTTTCCCTATATATATATATATATATATATATATATATATATATTTCTGAAATATATGGATATAATGAAGATAAAAAGTACAGAATTTTCTGTAAGCAGTAATAGGATGTGTGTTATTCTGATTATTGGCTCTGTATTGTGTCTTGCCTCCTGTTATTGCCTTAATGCATCACTGTCAGTGTGGAAGCGGAATGCAGCATTCTTTCCGTCTTCAGCATCTCCCGCTGTTTGTCCCGCTTTCAGATCCAGTTCAGTCTTACCTGGTCATGTCCCCTGGGGTCTAAGCCACAGTCCTCAGCAGTGTAACCTTTCATCACTCCGACCTTAATCTCTTGATTAGCCCGTCTCACTGCTCATCACCGCCATCCTGCTCCGCAGGCCCATATGCACACTGGCACAGAGCTGAGTCCTGACAGCCAGCTGCTCTTTTTCTCTAAAATCAGCTCTGTTAGGAACTTTTTCCCAGAGTTCATTGCTTTTCTTCAGATAGTAGTGCTGAAAATGCAGGGTGCATTGATTACGCAGTGTTTTTCTTTTGCTGTTTTCTACAAACTTCCTTAAAAAGTTAAGATTATTTTGATAATTTTATCTTTGACTTTCATTAGAGTGAGTGTATATATTTAAAAAAAACTCCTCAGACAGACTTTATTGATCTGAGGGGGAAAATTAAGGTAGAAAGACCAAGATGGCTGAGATTGCTGCTGTTTTGCTGACTGTGTTTATCTCACATCGATAACATTAGCCTGAGGAATTGTTGTTGGCATTATGAACTAATCCCTATAGATGAAACCGATTTATCTAGACAAGACAAACACAGTTCATAAAGGTATAAAACCTGGTGTAGCAGACTTTAGACAAAAGTGAGTATGCAGTTTATTAGTTAGTTTGTTTGTTTATTTATTTATTGTATATTGCCGTACATTTTGGCCTTTTTGCCGCTACACTCTTAAAAATAAAGGTGCTTCAAAAGGTTCTTCAAGCGATGCCATAGAAGAATTATTTTTGGTTCCACAAAGAACCATTCATTCAAAGGTTCTTTAAAGAACCATCTCTTTCTTACCTTTTTGTAATCTGAAGAACCTTCTTTCGCCACAAAGAACCTTTTGTGAAACAGAAAGGTTCTTCAGATTTTTTTTTTTAAGGTTTATAGGTCTTTTAAATGTTCTGAAATCTGAAGATCTGTCTGAAATAAAGACATTTGTATTTAATTTCTATGTATACTTAGGGCAAATTTTTTTTAATTTCGATTAATTAATCTAATTAATTACTCAATGTGGCGATTAAGTAATCTAATTAATTGTATATTAATCACACCTCAAATTTGGCCTGCAAAAGTTAATTTAAAGCTATTACTGTTACATGAGAAAAGCATGAAATAGATATTACAAAAAGTAGCTTTAGAAAGATTATTATTATTATTTTTTTTTTTTTTCATTTATTAACATTGAAACTAGATTTTTTTAAAACTCTAATACGAAACTATAACTGCCAGTAGGTGGCGGTAAATATCTTAATGAATAGGTCATTGAGCCGTTATTCATTCATTTATTCAATTCAATCTTTATGATTGGGCCATTAAATCATTGGTTCACCCAATTCCTTCAAAACGTGGATTCTTTCAGAAATTGTGTGTTGCTTGGAGATGCACAACAGTTCTGCTGTGGCTTTAACAGGTCATATCTGCGATGGCAAAACTGAGCAAAACCATACAATATTGTGTCTAAAGTACATTTGCACTCATGTTATTTGGGACAAAAACAGCACTCGTGTGATATTGCGCTCGTTGCTCATATGATATTGCTTAACTATATCATATAATATAATTATGAGACAAAAACTTATACAGGGGCATTTTTGCCCAATCTCTTGAATTTTAGGGGCATATAACTGCATTCTATAGGCTCCATCATGCATTGTTGCCTTCATGTTCATCATCAATAAACTGTATAGGTGTGTTCGACTTGAAGCGGCGCTGAGCAGACCGATTGGTGTACTGTGAGAGCTATAGAGAGCGGGCTCTGCATACTTTCGAATCACTCATGGTACTTTGATGTCAGACACTGATCGATCTTCACAGCGCTGCTTTAAGTCGAGCACAGCTTATGAAATGTAAGATGATGTACGTGGGGTGGGGCAGCTGCGTTAATTGCATTCAAAACGTTTTTTCCATAACTAATTAATTAAATTAACACATTAAATCAACACCCTTGATACTTCCAATTTGACTTCCCTCCTGGTTTGGCCAAATTCAAATTTCAGTTTATTAATTTAAAGGTAGATTCAATTTTTTACCCAACCTTATGTTGTAACAGAATAACCCTAGTCCTAATCTCTGATTATATTATCAAGACTTTTCCTGTCAGAAAGCACAGACTTGTCATAACAAACAAAATCCTGCACTATTATCTGGCCATGTGGGGATACTTTGCTCTTTTTAAAGTAGAAACATGGCAAGAGGATTGTCTCCGAAGGTTTTGGCTTCAATCAGGAACTGAAACAGCTGAATAGCTTAAGAGAATTATTTGGGAGAGAGCACAGTCAAAGCACACACTTTGTCCTCTAGCTTAGTGTTCAGACACATGGTGCCCTTGAATCCAGGAACAGCGGTACACTGCATAGTGAGGATTGACCTGAAACAGCACAGTCATGTTGTGACTTTTAAAGAACCAATCTTGAATAGAGAGAGTCTTTATGTCCTGTAAGTGACAGGGTTTTAGCGTGAGAGGGCAAGAGATTCGGAGAGAACAGCTGGTCTAGTTGTCAGTTGTTTTTGATAACTGAATAAAAAGTTTGTCTTTTCGCAGAAAACACATTATCTCTAACTTCCTTGTATGCCAGTAACTCATTATTAACCTCTCGAAGCTGTTATCCTCATACAAAATTGCTGTTTTCACAGTAAAGCTACAGTTCAGAGCCTCAGACAGACTCCCAAAAAGTGGGTCATTGCAGACGATAGGATAGTCGATTCAAACAAAGCAGGTAATGCGTCTCCTCGTAGCCAGGCAGAGCGAGTCACAAAAGGGCCAGCGGAACTGAGGTGTTGGGAGGGGGGGCCCCAGGGGGCCGGTCCTGTTCTCCTAGGCTTCAGCAGTGTTGTCTCGGATTAATGCAGCTCGCCACAATGAGCCTCTTTCACCCACAGCTGTGTAGGAGCACATTCAATCTCATAATGAGCCCTCTGTGAGTCAGGAATATTTCACAATGTTTTTGCACACTCGAACAATATTTGGTCACGTATCATTGCACGACATCGTTGCGGAGGGGTTTCTTAGTGTGCATTTGCATGCATTTTGATGTTATAAGCAGCCTCATCATGATGTCATTTTGTCGGCAGCTACCCAGACACACTCTTGCACTCTTCCTTCTCAATTATACATGCAAATCTTCATCAGAGAAACTCCCAGAAACCTACATGTTCATTGGAGTATGAAAAAATGTGAGAAGAGAGGCTAACAGGAAATAAGATGAGGTAGCATGGGATATTGGACTGTCTTTATACCAAATATACAATACCAATTTGATGTGACGAGTTGGATTTTATTAAGCAATATTCTAGGTTCAATACAAGATCAAAGAATAGTTCACCCAAAAATGAAAATTACCACAATGCCACAAAAAGCTTAACGGCACAGTTCACCCAAAAATTAAATATTTGTCATCATTTACTCACGCTCATGTCATTCAAAACCTGTATGATTTTCTTTCTCTATTGGAAGTAAATGTAAATGTTGCAGTTAAATGGAAATGTTGTACATTTTTGGATAATTAAATGTGAAAATTATAATATTTATAAAAACACTTACATTATTTCTGCTAAAACATGCATTTGAGCTATAAAATTTAATTTTTGCTGTCACGTTTTGGTTTTATGTTGTCAAAACAAGTAAAATTAGATATACAATTAGAAAGGTTCATATTTTTTCTAAACTAAAATCATGTTAACACGCAAAATGTTTTTCTTTTGGCTGTAATTTTTGTAACAATTACCATTTTAATGTTTATAGATTCGTCCCATTCACTTCCATTTTAAGTGCCTCATTGGTACCCTGTTTTTTTTTTTTTTTTAAATAAAGAAAATAATTTTTTTGAGATGAGCATTACGCTGCAAATGCTGTCGTTTTGAGCTTGTCTTGTATTAAACCCATAATATTCTTTTAAGTGTTTCATTTCACAACTGAATCTCTCGAACTACTAAGTAAATAAATGGATTTTGCAGATTTGCTAAAGATTTGCTTATTTACTCCGCTGTGAAATACAGATGTTTATGCATCGTTGATCTCATGTTTGGGTAAAACTGAGCCTAACGTTGATGCCTTCAGCGAGAATTCTCACTAATGCTTGGTTGATGTAATCCCCCGAGCACTAATCCTGATGTAATGATTGTCAAATGCTACCATAACATCATGTCTACCCAGTCTCTCATTAACTGATGCTAAATCTAGTGCAGGCTTGTGAAAACGGGGACCGGCCCCCAAATGACCCACACCCCTCTGTCTAAACCTTTCCCAGGATGAGGGAGGGCTTTTCCCCTGCTCTCGCCCCGTTTCAGCCCTGTTCATTAGCCCAAAAGCCGCTGCCCATGCAACAGAAACATGTTTGGCAGAATCCCCACCTCACCGATTCAGGATTAATTGGGCATGGAGCAGAGACTTGAACATGTAGCATGAAACACCCTTCCTCCCCTCCACTCAGTTTAGCAGCCCCGAAGGGACAGTAGTCAGGGTGGAAAATAGACAGCCTCGAGCATCTTGGCCCGGCTGGGTTCTTTAGCAGAACTGCGCTAGATGCTGACAAAGGCTCTGCTGTAGGTTTTAGCTTGTTTGTCCTGAATAGGCGTTTTGTTTGTCCTTTTTTCTGTAGATGAAGCCAATCTGTTTGGAAGTTTTCTGCAGTATCAAGGTGGTGTTTACTTTCCTCAGTCTTAAACTTGATCTAATTTATCCAAATGAGTTATAGATAGAATATAATTTCAGCTACCCTGAGAAAAATGTATTGCTCAGAGGTTGATTGTATTGCTCAAGAATTTCATGTAAATATCAATATGACAGAAAACAGAAATTAGATTTTTACACTTTTCTAGAAAAAATGAGAGATTATATTATTATTATTATTATTATTGTTATTGTTATCAAGGAATATCAACCATTTTTTTTACATGTTTTAATTTATACCGTATAGCAACTTGTTTGACAAAAAAATAGCAAAAATGCAATGTTTTGTGGTAAATTAGTTGTCATGATTTCATTTAATTACATTTTAAATGATTGCATACATTTTCAAATTTCATTGGACAACGTTTTTTTTTTAAATAATTATAATTAAACATAAAACACAAACTCTGGGAAACAATATATTGATATGGAAAAAATCTTGTGATGACATTTTTGGCCATATAGCCCAGCCCTAGTTGGGTTTTTAATTTTTTTTTACTGGTCTAAGTCAAAACAACCTATAATATTCTGATCACTAGATATGGGGTGGAAAATGTTTGATTTCATATTGAGATTTTTGACCTTTGATTGCTTAGATTTGCCATGATACCAAAATCTGCAGAGTTTGACATTATTGAGATCTCTTCATGAGAGACACAATGTTCTTTCAGCTGAAAAATCTGAGAATATCAAGAAAAAGTTTCCATTTTCTCTCCATTCATTTAATCTTGTTGTCTTGGAGAAACTCTTTGTGAATGTTTTTTTTTCTTCCCTACTGTTTTATTTTTAAATTGGTTCACATCATCATTGTTTGATTTACACAGGAAATTGAAGCCACGTTCTTATCATTACCTCCCTCACATCCTGCTTTGCTCTAGTCTACAGGACATCCTGTTACAGTGGGATCAGTTGTTCCATTCTACAGTATAATTTGCAGCAAAAAAGTCCTTCTCACTGTGTACTGCACCACTGACATCTTTCAGAGCCCTTGACCTAGTCCTTGTGTCGATGATCCCTATCCGTCAGGCTGAAACCGTAGCACAACTAGGTGATTCTCCCAGTGAATCCAGAGACGGCCATTTTGGGCCACGGCCATATCTCATTAGGAAGATGTAATTACGGCTAGGGTTGTCCAGTGCACCGCGCCATCTGCTCCCTCGGCCTCGCAGGTACAGCCACAAAGTGTCCATCCTGTAAGTGGCACTTTATTGGATTGGGAGAGAGGATCATCCCTCAGTTAATCAAACACTGTGTCGGAAGGAAGCCTTTGTTCATGCAAGCATGCGCAGGCATGAGTAGCTCAGAGGAAGATAAGAAAAGCAGTCCCCTAAGGCTGCTCGGTGTCAGCAGAGGGCTCTGCAGCAACTTGTGCACCATCTCAAAGATGAGAGGTCATGCTGCAGGACACATTTTTTAAAAAGCTTTTGTTTTTTTTTAAACTTTGTTGCTAATATAAAATAAACCTGCAGAATTTGGTAAATTTATTAATATTTTTGAAGTATCATTTCTATTGTGTTATGCCACTGCAAGGTAAAGAATGGCCGTTCCAGTGGTGAATCATTTTAATTTAATAATTTTATATATTTTTTTTTATTTAATTATTATTTATGTTAACATTTTTTTGCTTTATTTTTTTATATTTTGTTATTATTTCTGATATTTTTCTATTATTCATTTCTATGGAGCTTCCTGTAAAATGGCTCTGTAAAATTTCTTTAAAAAAAAATATATATGTGTTTTTAGTTATTTTTTCTTATTATTTCTTATTCAATTTTTTTCTATTATTCATTCTACAGAGCCTCTTTTAAGACACATTTGTAGAATTTCTTCTGAACAATTATTAATGTTATTATGAAGATGATGATAATGAACGTTATTATTATTATTTATCTTTAAGGTTTTTTTTTGTTTTTTTTTTTACAAAGCAATTCCACAGAGGTTTCATAAACCTGAAGCAACTTTCTTTCACTGACTTTTAGATTATTTCCTAGTGCACATTTCCGAGTAGAGCTGAAAAGTGATTAAGGTACTGTGAGTCAGATGGCCTGCGTAATAATCCATGTACATGTAGAACCTACATAAAGAGCTGAGAAATTGCATCTCCTCTTAACAGAGTTAAGCCTAGCGGTACGCCATGTAATTTGCTTCCTCCCAATGTTCCAAAGACTATTTTGTATTCTGATGACCATTTACATTAGTAGTGAAGGATAAAAGAAACTGCATCCTGAAAAGCGTCACGTGGGAAGGCTTGAGTGTCTGGAATCTATGCATTGTGGATTTGTGTTGCAAATGGCCCTAGCTTTCTGCATCAAAGCCAAGCGTTAATCCTTGCCGGAAGGTTCCAAGTCTCTGGTCTTGCTCTCAGCACCATATGTCTCAGTATTAGCCTCATTAAGGGCCTGTTAACTATGTCAAGGCTCGCGTAGGCCACCAGGACACTGCCGTTCATCCACCCATCCAACCTGCACCTTCTCCTTTACGCTCAGTTCATCTGCTGACCCTGGCCTGATGGCTGGAGATGATGGCTGTTGGCAGGACTCCCGTTATTCATGAGGTGTGATCACTCACTCAGAGATAATGTGTGGAAATATGTGGCTTCCTTACGCAGTGAACCGTAGAACGACACTGTGCATAGACTCCGGTGCATCATGTAAAAAATACATTTAAAAAAAGTTTCCAAGGCATATTTTAGTCCAGTGTTATTTTAGTATTATTGTGATGCTGTTACAGTTTTTAACACTATTTTGAAGTTTTTTTGTTTGTTTTCAATTTTATTTGACTTAATTTTGTAATTAGTAATGTAGTAATTTTGTCATTTCTATTAGTTTTTGTTTGTTTCAGTTTTTATTTCAGTTTTAGCTTTAGTTATTTTAGTTAATTAAGTGAAAATAAATAAGCTCTAGTTCTTTTATATATTATTTTAATTAAATAATTTTAATTGAATTTCAAGTTGAAAAACTTATGGTTTTATTTTTAGTAACATATAATAACCCTTTATTTTACTCACAGAGAAAAAACTATTGCTTCATTGTAGATCTCTAGAACAATTGTTGTGAATATAGTATTCAATTTATTCCTTTGAACAGTTTATTGTTTGTTCGTTTGTGTTTGTTTTTGTATTGAGAGTGTGTAACCATTTATCTTTGTGATAAATATTTCTATGCAGATGGCTCTATTTTAGGCCCGTCAGGCACTCATCCAGGCACCTGCATTTGTCAGCTTGTTCTGTTGTTGAAAATATGAACACTCAGTATTCTAAACTACTTATAAATGTGTTGGGTAATTTCTTTCTGGGACCTTTTGTCGCACGATTGAGGAGAATATGAGCAGAGAAGTCCTGTCACAGTGTGTCTGTCCCTCAGGCTGACGGCTGTTGTATTTTTCCATTCTGTCGCTTATTTCAGTGGACTTTTTTCTCTGCGGGGGGCTAAAATGTCAGTTACATTTGAGAAGTGCTCTGCAGTTGGCAAACACACACACACACACACACACACAATTATGAGTCAAATATCTCTCATGCCTGAACCACTGGAGGAAATCTTAGTTTGAACTGGCCTCTCTATTCTCTCTCTGACGGCTGTTGTATTTTTCCATTCTGTCGCTTATTTCAGTGGACTTTTTTCTCTGCGGGGGGCTAAAATGTCAGTTACATTTGAGAAGTGCTCTGCAGTTGGCAAACACACACACACACACACACACACACACAATTATGAGTCAAATATCTCTCATGCCTGAACCACTGGAGGAAATCTTAGTTTGAACTGGCCTCTATATTCTCTCTCCTTCTCGTTTTCTGCAATGCACATGGCCATTCCAGTCTCTTTTTCTTTTGCTAGATATTTAGCTGGTGTGCTTCCAGGGGTATGGCATGAGAGAACACATCCCAGAACATTCCATTAAAAAAACAAACAAAAAAACAGATTGGCATTGCCCTGGTTCTGGAAATAGCTGTCTGCCAATGCTGGATCCACATTCCTGCTTATACCAACACCTGCAGGTCACTTTCTGAACCCTTATTACCACTGCAACACATACAGATCTATACTAGGTTCTGGAAGTTACATGTTTTTTAATCCTGTAATAAATCAAAAGCTTACTAAATCTATAAAGCTTTGATTGGTTAGTCGGAGCCATGGCCCAGTGGTTAGTACAGTAAGCTGTGATTATAAGGGCAAGTTGGAATCTGGCTTACAACATTTTCTGATTATGTCCCCCCGTCTTTTTTCATATCATTTCCTGTCTTTGCGCTTTACTGTGCCTAGAAATGAAAATTAGGCCACTTTTCATAGTTGCATTTCACTTGAGATTAATGCAAACTGTTTTTATTCTTCTTCCAGTATTATCACATATTTTATTTAATTGTTTTTCTTCCATTATTATCACACTGTCCTCCATTAGGTGTGGAGTGAGCATGTGGTCTGTCTCAAAGCAATATCTTGTTACCGGTTTTAGTGCTATGTTGCCTCTCAGCTAACGTTTATGATGTGAGGATGTGGAAATAGAGGCCCCACTGTGTCACAATTGGCCCCTCACACCCAGAGGAAAAAGGCAAAACACAATATCATGTTATCATATACAATACCGCTTTCTGTTCCGCCGTGTTAATTGATATTTCGCTCTTTCTCTTTTCATGTCGCTGCCTGCATGCCGTTCCTCCCTCATCACACTTTCTTTGGCTGAATGACAGGTAAGATTCTACAGCACTAAAACACTCCAGGCAACAAACACATACAATCACATGTTCAGGCTCATGGCCAAGATACAGATTTAAGTTACACAAACAAGCTCTGCATTCATTTGCCAAACAATTCTTTTTGAATAGTACAGTAAGTGAGGTATCAAAATGATAAAATGTGATTTGGAACAGTCAGCAAAGCTCTGGGTCATGTGCGCACTTAAATACGAGAAGGATGTCAGTGGTTTTGTGTAGTGTGCTCACAATGTAAACTCACAAGAGACAGATAGAACAGTTATAGTTCTTATTTCCACAAAATGAGTGAACATTTCTCTCCTGAACAGTTCTCTGAGGGAAACTAGGCATCCCTTCCCCCTGGCGCTTTTGTTTTAGGCCATAGCCCCCATCTCTTTGCTCCATATAGGGGATTATGTTGCTTTTGTCCCCATTTTTAAAAAGCTAGGTAGAAGGACGATTTTCTACACTGTCATGGTGTTTTTCCCCTGAAGCACACATATAATGTTAGTCAAGGTTTCTTGTACTAAGAACTGTTTTATCATTTATGAAAAAGTACCATAAAGTAGTGATGCCCTGAAATTATTTTTTCTTACAGAAAAACAAAGTATAAAAGTTTTCATTTATCTGAAAATCAAAAACAAATTTATTTTATAATCAACACTCAAATAAAAACGGAGTTACATAAAAACTTTGCACATAAGACAGTTTTTATCAATAAAAATTTATATAAAAACTATATATATACTGTATGTACACATTTAGACGGTGGCTGTAATAAAAACTAGTTTTCATGACTGATAACCAAAATATATCAAAATACTTTTTTCCCCATTTTTTTCTCTAGCTGATGGACATTGAATAGCTTTCCTGAGATAAACATCACTGTTCCTGTGAAGTATTTAATCCAAAACCGATAAATTAATTTTTGGTCAAATATTTCAGTTGCTAAAATTACGGTGCATCACTACCACAAAGTACCATAGTACTACTGTGGGTTTTTTAGACACATACTATTGTATTTCTGGAAAAAACATAGTTTATTTCAAAGTACCATTCGGTGCCATCACTGTACTATCTACAGTACTTCAGCATTAAACATTCTGTGCCTTTTGAGATATAAATGACCCTTGTGATTGGCTAACGTATTTCCATGTAAAATGAACAATAGTTTATGAATAGATTTCAGGTTTGCAGTTAGGTTCAGTGACTAGGCAAGGAAAGTTGCTAAATACTGAATAACCATCAATATATAAAGTGAATGTGGGTATTAATATGATCGTGGTTGCGACATCAACATTTTTACAGCCAGATTTTTGCAGCCTTATTGCAATAAATAAACTCTGTGTTGTGAGCATTAGAGTGTGTCTTCTTAATAGTGTGAATTGACATGAACTGGGCCACTTGATATGACAAAAAGACACTTCCCCTTTAAAGCATTTTGCTTTAAATGGTGAAGGTTGGAGCTCATGGAAATTGCTGTAGACACTATAGTGCACTTGATTTCCAATCTACAGCTGCATGCAGTTCTTCTTTATGTGAGGCCTGTACAACATCATTCCTTATTTTCCCCTACTTCATTCAGCACTTGCAAACAACCTCACCCCGTAATAATTTCCTCATCCCTTCTATTCAGTGTCCTCGTGTAGTCAATGAAGCACTTAAGCCCCCAAATAATACCTTCCAATGACAAATATATACTTTAAGAGAACATGCTCTGATAGGTCTCCACATGTAGTCAAGGGGTTTAGATGGCTTTACCTGCCCATTCTTCTTGAAAACAGAAATGGTTTCATTTGAAATGTTGTTTTGGGATTGATTGATTGTACAGTAAACAGTGGTTGTATGTCATGCAAAAAGGCTCTGCTGTGTCCTTTTCAATGTGTTTTAAAGTGAGTGGTTGTTTTTTAGCATAATAGTTGATACAATTACACTGGGCTGTACAATTATGGGGAATAGCTCAATGGTAAAGGCTCAGCTGAAAGGTTAATGGAGGAGAGTATAAATGATTTTGAGTAATCAGCCATGACAGTGCATGCTGACACTGCAGTAGCTGCTGTAGGCCACCGGCACCAGAAGCAGCAGAAACACTTTCTGATCTGAGCTGACTTCTCAAGCTGACTTTCAGATCAGGAGAGCAGTTGCACAAATGCAGAAACATCAAGAAAAAATCCTGTTTTCATCATAATTTAGAGTTGTGGTGAAGTCTGCAGATGCAGCTTGTGTGCGGTTCGGTCCATTAGTCAGACGGATGTGAGGGAGTTTTCCAGCTCAGATGGATCGGTGGTTCCCTTTCATGGAACTTCGAACTGCGTCCTCTAGGGGTCGCTATGGGGAAACGCCTCGTCGTGACCCGTGTCTGAAGCCTACATTGAAAAAACACCAACTTGTTTGGCCGGCGACAGCCCTGACGTCACTACCGTCGCAACTAGTACAAAATAGGCGCCGGTAGCGCACATCATCACTTTCTTCGTCTTCACTGACCGTTCTGTTTGAAGCGTGCATTCCAAAAGCAAAGTAAGAGCTTTTTCTTTTCCTACTATGGCGAGCACTAGCGGAGCGTTTCTGACACCCGATGATTCACACGATCTATGCGTTGTTTGTTTGGGCGAGGAGCACACACGCGATGTCCTCGAGGGGGCAATCTGCGTGCACTGTGAGAGCTTTTCGCTGAAAAAGCTCCGTTCTCGTTTGTCTCTCTTCTCGAGTGGAGAGGGACAACCATCGGTTTCCCGCGGCTCGGGACCTGCCGCTGCTGAGGCACGGAGGAGAATGAGCTCATGGGGATCTCAGGTGGACCTAGCCGATGAGGCTGAAGGGGCGGTTCCCCTTGGAAACGAGCCAGGGAGGTGACGTCGCGAGGTCACCTCGACGAACGTTATCTCTCTGACCATAGACCTCCAGCTCAAGTGAGCCTTCCTTTCCTTCCTGATCTCCACACTGAGATCGAGAAGGAATGGAAGAGGCCGTTATCCTCATGCATATATCGGTCTCAGCATACGAGTTATGCGAACATCGAGTTGATGCGCGAAAGCGGCTATGAGATGATGCCCCCGGTGGAAGAGACGCTAGCCAGCTATCTCTCTCTGGGGGAGACGTCATCTCTCAAACCCCCCTCCTTGCCATCCGTGCCCCTTCAAGCCACATCTCGCACGAACGGCAAGGCATAAGCAGCGGCAGGTCAGGCTGTGGCTTCGTTGCACACGATGGCGGTGCTTCAGGCATACCAGGCTGACCTGCTGAAGGACCTGGATGAGGGGCAGGGCCTTTCCCCTGGTGAAATGGCTGAGCTGCGGCGCACCACAGACTTGGCCCTCTGGGCTACTAAGCAGGCAGCCTCTGCCATGGGCTGAGCGATGGCTGCTATGGTGGTGACGGAGCGGCAGTTGTGGGTGAACTTAGCGGACATCGGGAAGAAAGAAAGGGGCTTTCTTCTCGATGCCCCGGTTTCGCCCTCTGAACTGTTTGGCACCTCCGTTGAGA
>NW_015505288.1:392533-492066 GCF_001515645.1 Sinocyclocheilus grahami | reverse complement strand
GGTGGTCGACAAATTCAGGGAGGCGAAGTCGCGCTCAGCAGCGTTCAAATCCTTCATACCACGAAGGCCCAGGTCTGAGCCCTAACAAACCAGGGGTCCTGGCCCGTCTTGGTTTGAGGATCAGAGATGGGCACAGAGGGCTAGTGTTGCGACTCCCGCCCCGCCTCCACCTGTGGGTGGGGGATGTGTAAAAAATTTATAAAGTTACCTGCAGCGGATGATCCGGTCATAAAGATCCTCGGAGCAGAGTTCCGGCACAGAGGTCATGGGGGTGAGTACTGTAGCATTTGGACCAATCAGACACACAACTTTTTGTTATATTTAACAAATTCGATCGACGCACTCAGAAGGCACTGCCCCCCTCAATATCAAAGGGTACTAACACGGTGTCGTCTGGCGAGCAGGATCCTCTCCGAGGAGTGGAATCCCTCGCGCCAGGGGCTGTCCTCATGGCAATGTTGAGCACTGCTCCCCTTTCATGAAAGGGTTTATCTGGAATGGGAACAGTATTCCTCCGCGAGGAGAAACGGAGGTGCCTCTTTCATGAGAGGCTTGAGCTCGCTGTCTTTCCAGACATGCTGCGGACACAAGCTTCAGATGAAGAAGTGATGATGTGCGCTACCGGCGTCTATTTTGTACTAGTTGCGACGGTAGTGACGTCAGGGCTGTCGCCGGCCAAACAAGTTGGTGTTTTTTAAATGTAGGCTTCAGACACGGGTCACGACGAGGCGTTTCCCCATAGCGACCCCTAGAGGACGCAGTGTCTCGTTCCCCTCAGGGAACCATGGTTACATAAGTAACCCGAGACGTTATGATTGACTGAATTGAAGGCTGTGCTCTCCATATACTACAGATGTTTGCGATTCATTATTTCAGTGCATGTTTTTGAACTTCAAGGTCTTATTGATTAATTAATTTCAGCACAATTTTGCGAGATGTCAAAAACACTGCCAAGTGTGCACTGCAGTTAACTTGGCACTGTACTTACACTGAATGGTGTTATTTGACTTTGATTCAGAGCCAAAATAAATATTTCATAATCCACAAAATTTATTTTTAATGGATAACCAGTTGTGTTTGTATATATATTACACATCATTTTTTTTAGCTGTAATATATTACAGAATAATAACTAGTTAAATAAATGAACAATAAACATATCCTAAATGAAATAAAATGATATAATTAAAATGAGTATATCAGTACTTATTCAAATATATTTATGTAGTAATAATAATAATATTTATATATTATTCATAATAAAAATATGTTTATAATGCTACTACTACTACTACTAATAATAATTTGTATAATAATGAAGTTATTGTTGTATAATACTCAATACATTTATATGAAATAAAATGATTAAATTATATAAATAATATATATTTTGCTATTATATAAAATTATATAAATATATAAAACATGTTAAAATGTATAATAATTTATAAGATTTATAAGAATAAAATATAAGATAAATTACTCATTCATATACATTTAAATACATGTATATGATTATTATTATTATTATTATTAATTTTATATAACAATGGAGATCATTTATAATATTTTAATATTTATTATTAATATAAATGTATATAAATATATTAAATATAATTAAATGCACATGGTATTCAGAAGTCTCCTCATGCATTTTGCAGTTTTAGCATTAATAGAAAACCATACATTTAATACCAGAGACAATACTTGTGAATTGTTTTTCATCTCAGTCGTTTAAAGCATTCAACATCTAAATCTGTGCTTGAATTGTGTTTTTTAAAACACAAAGAAAGAAGGAGAAAGGAAGAACAGCATTTTAATTGCTGCATGGATTGGAAATGACCTGTGGGCAGTTCAGTTCAGTCACTCATCCCAGCTTTCTCCTGGGCCGCAGATGAGCTTTGATTTACTCCGGGGTTGTCTTGCAGCCCGATCGCGGCAGACAAAAGGCATTTTTGCTGCAGCATGAACGCAGGCACTTATTGATTGGCTGTATTATGTAGTGCTGCGGCCACAATGGGGGCTCAGTCATCACCATAACTCTAGCCTGTTCGAATGGGTCTGGAAATGCAGGCTTGGTACAGCACATGCATAATAAAAAGCTTTTAAAGGAATGGATTTGTTGATGGGTCTTATCCAGATTCAGCATTTGATTGTTATGCTTTCCCTCTTTGTTTATTTATTTAATTTTACAATAATTTATATTCTACAATGAATACTGTTGATTTTAGGAAAAAAAAAACTTTAAAGGGAAAACTTTGTTAAAGCTGAAATAAGCCTGCATTATGCATATGGTAGCTGATACGAAATACTTTTGGGAAGTTGATGTGTTCTGCAGTGTTGTCTATCTAAGAAAAAAATCTTAGACTGAGAATATTTTAAACATCTTTTTGCTTTGTTATTATTATAATTATGTAATTTAATGACCATGTTAATGGAGAAACTTGATTGAATATTTGCTTTAAAAAAAAATATTCACTATTTAAAATGAACTAATGAAGATAAAAAGGTAATTGAAATGGTTAAAAAAACTAATTTCTTATACATTGATATAAGTTCTAACCTAAAATCTTGATATTAATAAAAAAATTGGTTCATGAATGTTATGCGTCAACTATCCATGAGACAAACAACTTATGAAACCTAGCAAGCACATATTGCAGATATGTCTATGAAAGAGTGTATTTGTAAAGCATTGCATCCTATTTTAAGCATCAGTATTCATATATAGCAGGGGTGGCGAACGTCGGTCCTGGAGAGCCGCAGCCCTGCAGAGTTTTGCTTCAACCCTAATCAAACACACCTAAACAAGCTAATCAAGGCCTGGAGGGTTACTAGGAAGCTTCAGGCAGGTGAGTTTTTATTAGGGTTGGAGCTGAACTTTGCAGGACTGCGGCTCTCCAGGACCGGAGTTCACCACCCCTGATATATAGTATAGTATATATATATATATATGTGTGTGTGTGTGTGTGTGTGTGTGTGTGTGTGTGTGTGTGTGTGTGTGTGTGTGCGCACGTGCGTGTATGTATTTATTGTATAAAAATAACTTTTTTATTTTTATAATTATTAATGATAATAATAAGCACTATATAAATATATAATAAATAAATAATTTATAAATATATATTAGATTAATTAAGTGAACATGGTATTCAGAATCCTCATGCATTTTGCAGTATTAACATTAATAATTACATGACTAATTTAATACCAGAAAGAATTCTGTACTTTTGTCTATGGTTTTTCTGCCCACTCAGTCTTTTAAAGCATTCATCATCTGAATCTGTACTTGAATAGTGTCTGTAAAAGCAAGAAAAGAAGGAAGGTGAAAGAAAAAAACCCACTTTAATTACTGCATGGATCGAGAATGACCTGTAGGCAGGACATTACTGAGACATCTATGACAGAGTGTATCATATGGAAAGCATCACATCCTATTTCATGCAGTATATCTGTGTGCAAACATCTTAATCACAACATTTAAAAATATCAGTGTAAAAAAAAAAAAAAAAAACGTCAGCTGAATGTGGTTCTAACATCAAACCGGTTTTATTATAGCACCACATTGCAGATAAGCAAGCTCTAAAAATGGCATTTTCCAGATAAAACCAGTCCGCGTGGATCTCTGGATGACGTATGCACGATCAAAGAACAGGACGTTGTTTGTGTTTGAGTTTTAACTGGCTTCAGAGATGATGCACAGGACACGTCCTCTCAGAGCGCCTGACAAGAAACATATTGAACGTGAAATCAAATCACCAGAGGTCTCGTAGCTCTCATAATAGCATATAGCCTCTAGGTCTTCGGTCTTCAGGGGATGTGAGGTGAGAATTGGGTTTCATAAAGCTTTTTTTCAACCTCCTGGTGATTCTCTCCTCCTTCCTTTCTCTCGTCACACTTTTTATTTCATCCCTCAAACCTCTAAAGAAGAAAATGGCCTTCCCATCAACACCTCATCCATCAGACCAGTCCTCTGTGACCAGCTGGGGAAGAGTTACATGTCAGAGCCGCAGTTGTTTCGGAGTTCTGTGGTCAGGAGGCCTGCGGTGTGAAGACTTGGGTGGTCTCTGCTTGTGTTAAAGTGGAGTATGAAGCCCACACACGCTTCTGCTCACTGAACCGGACATCCACAAACCGTCCTACCTTTTGTAGTTGCTTTTATTTCTTCTCCTATTCATTTTCTTTCAGCTATTTCAGGCCTGTCTATTTCTACTGCTTCTTTTCACCGTATTCCCTCGTTCTCTCACTCATATATCTTCGTTTTTTTTGCACTTCCGTCATCTCCCTTTGCTCCTCACGCCTCCCCGCATGTTATGTTCGTACCTCTCCGCCCTTCCACTCTTTCGGTGTTCTCCTGTCTCCGGTTATCTCCGTTAACCCCGCTCGTCTGAATCCTGAGGCACGTTATGGATCTGGCACTGCAGATGCTCCTACAGCAGAGCTGAACGTGGGGAGGCGGTGAACGCCTTGGCGGATCCCTCTCCTTATAAAGGCTGATTGCGAAAGAACCTGTCTCAGGAGCGTCTGGGTTATTCCTGTCCGTCTGTCTCATTAAAAGCCTGCAGCAGAGAATGAGAGGGCAGCAAGTTCAGGCAGGAAGGAACACAGTTGGCCGCAGTGCTCTCTGGTACAAGATGGTGGAGAATTGAACAGGAATTGTTGCCTTGGGGTGCGCAGATACACTTTGGAGGAATTGTTTGGCAGATGCTGGCTTTGATGAGGCAGTTATTCTAGAAACCTTTGGTTGGAGGCAAAAAGCAGTTGCTTACCTTTTTTCCCCTCCTATTTTGAGACATGATTTGATTACTTATCTATATGATTATTTATTGTTTAGTTATTTATTTTGACCAAAGTGTTTTATTCTCACCAAGGCTGCATTTATTTACTTAAAATAATAGTATAAACAGTAATATTGTAAAAAACAAATAATAATAAAAATAATAATAATTTATTCTATTTTGATGTATTTTAAAATGTTATTTATTCTTGTGATGGGAAAGCTGAAATTTCAGCAGCCTTTACTCCAGCCTTCAGTGTCACATGATCTTTCAGAAATTATTAAATAAAATAATATATAATTATATAATTTTAATTAATTATATAAAATACACCAAAATGTCGATTCTGATTGCTCGTTTTTGTGTTGTAAATAGTGTCTGTAAAAGCAAGAAAAGAAGGAAGGTGAAAGAAAAAAACCCACTTTAATTACTGCATGGATCGAGAATGACCTGTAGGCAGGACATTACTGAGACATCTATGACAGAGTGTATCATATGGAAAGCATCACATCCTATTTCATGCAGTATATCTGTGTGCAAACATCTTAATCACAACATTTAAAAATATCAGTGTAAAAAAAAAAAAAAAAAACGTCAGCTGAATGTGGTTCTAACATCAAACCGGTTTTATTATAGCACCACATTGCAGATAAGCAAGCTCTAAAAATGGCATTTTCCAGATAAAACCAGTCCGCGTGGATCTCTGGATGACGTATGCACGATCAAAGAACAGGACGTTGTTTGTGTTTGAGTTTTAACTGGCTTCAGAGATGATGCACAGGACACGTCCTCTCAGAGCGCCTGACAAGAAACATATTGAACGTGAAATCAAATCACCAGAGGTCTCGTAGCTCTCATAATAGCATATAGCCTCTAGGTCTTCGGTCTTCAGGGGATGTGAGGTGAGAATTGGGTTTCATAAAGCTTTTTTTCAACCTCCTGGTGATTCTCTCCTCCTTCCTTTCTCTCGTCACACTTTTTATTTCATCCCTCAAACCTCTAAAGAAGAAAATGGCCTTCCCATCAACACCTCATCCATCAGACCAGTCCTCTGTGACCAGCTGGGGAAGAGTTACATGTCAGAGCCGCAGTTGTTTCGGAGTTCTGTGGTCAGGAGGCCTGCGGTGTGAAGACTTGGGTGGTCTCTGCTTGTGTTAAAGTGGAGTATGAAGCCCACACACGCTTCTGCTCACTGAACCGGACATCCACAAACCGTCCTACCTTTTGTAGTTGCTTTTATTTCTTCTCCTATTCATTTTCTTTCAGCTATTTCAGGCCTGTCTATTTCTACTGCTTCTTTTCACCGTATTCCCTCGTTCTCTCACTCATATATCTTCGTTTTTTTTGCACTTCCGTCATCTCCCTTTGCTCCTCACGCCTCCCCGCATGTTATGTTCGTACCTCTCCGCCCTTCCACTCTTTCGGTGTTCTCCTGTCTCCGGTTATCTCCGTTAACCCCGCTCGTCTGAATCCTGAGGCACGTTATGGATCTGGCACTGCAGATGCTCCTACAGCAGAGCTGAACGTGGGGAGGCGGTGAACGCCTTGGCGGATCCCTCTCCTTATAAAGGCTGATTGCGAAAGAACCTGTCTCAGGAGCGTCTGGGTTATTCCTGTCCGTCTGTCTCATTAAAAGCCTGCAGCAGAGAATGAGAGGGCAGCAAGTTCAGGCATGAAGGAACACAGTTGGCCGCAGTGCTCTCTGGTACAAGATGGTGGAGAATTGAACAGGAATAGTTGCCTTGGGGTGCGCAGATACACTTTGGAGGAATTGTTTGGCAGATGCTGGCTTTGATGAGGCAGTTATTCTAGAAACCTTTGGTTGGAGGCAAAAAGCAGTTGCTTACCTTTTTTCCCCTCCTATTTTGAGACATGATTTGATTACTTATCTATATGATTATTTATTGTTTAGTTATTTATTTTGACCAAAGTGTTTTATTCTCACCAAGGCTGCATTTATTTACTTAAAATAATAGTATAAACAGTAATATTGTAAAAAACAAATAATAATAAAAAAAATTACAATTTGAAATAATTTATTCTATTTTGATGTATTTTAAAATGTTATTTATTCTTGTGATGGGAAAGCTGAAATTTCAGCAGCCTTTACTCCAGCCTTCAGTGTCACATGATCTTTCAGAAATTATTAAATAAAATAATATATAATTATATAATTTTAATTAATTATATAAAATACACCAAAATGTCGATTCTGATTGCTCGTTTTTGTGTTGTAACTCCTGGAGTTGAAAAGTGTCTTACTTCAGCAGAACTGTGTTGTCTTGTCTCATTTCTCGTTTCTGTTTCAGTTTCTCATGTCTCATTTCTGTTTCAGTCCTCTGCTACTGAACCAAACTTTTCAGGGATTTCAATTCCACCCTCAAGTTGCTTTGTAGCCTTCTTCCAAACTCTGAATTCTTTGGTGTTGAGTCTGGAACTGAGAATGACCAAGACTTTTCAAAGAAGTCGCAGTCAGAGCTTGTTAAAAACAGCTGCTTCTGATGTCCCTGGACGCAGGAACTCTTGAACATCTGAGAAATTCACATGTTGCACACACTACGAGAGAGACAGCATGAGAGAAGAGTCCAGATGAGATTAAAGTCATTCTGAGGACAGAAATGTATTTTTTTGATGAATGTGTGGTTCATGATCACGTTAGTGTATCTGTTGTGTCCACATGTGCTTGAGGCAGAGCAATCCGATTCCAAAAATCAGAGACGCAGGTGTTTCCAAAAGGATTGAGAAAATTTGCCATTTGTTAACAATCAACCTGTCAGGTCTGCCTTAGTCTGCTTTTTTGGAGATTACCGCAAACGCGTTTCTGCCTTCAATCAAATGTAGAGAACACTGTTAAACATATTTTCTTTTCCTCATTCTCCTCTTCCTTTATTTTGAATAGACTTCACAGCAGTATGTGATACATCTCGGTACCGCACACAGGGAAAGAAAGGACGTGTCATGCAAATTATTATTTACAAGACCAGATAATACCATTGACGTCTCCTATTTGTGTGTTGGTTCTGTTATGATAGCGCCCATTGGAGTTATCAGGCTCTTTAAAGCCCTGTTGGAGATGAGCTCAGCATTTCTTCCCGTCTGTTTAATGACGACTGGTCCCATGATGTAAATCAAAGTACCATAGTATTATCATCTGATATCATAGCTGCCTTTAGTTATGATGTGTTATTGTGTTGTCCTTTGCTGGTGTGTGTGTGTGTGTGTGTGTGTGTGTGTGTGTGTGTGTGAGATTAATATTTGTGTTTTGTTTGAGAGATATAGGCAGGTATGAAGCTGAGGAAACTGATAACATTGGGATTTCTGGCTCACTGCGGTTCAATGCCGGGCTTTGACTGTGTTTTCTTAAGGAGATAGGGAGTATTCCTCTGGAAATATGTATTTGTTAATTTTTTTATATCCTGCCCACGGACATAAAAGCAAATGTTGGCAAACTGCCTTGTGCTGTGTATGTGTGTATATATATTTGTATACCATTTCTGAGTATATCTGCAACATGACAGACTTTAAACAGGATGCAGAGGTGTTTTCATGGGTATATGGAGTATGTTTTCACTGATAGCACAGTTAATATTCAGTATTTGTGTTTGTTCATTCATTTAATATTCAGTATTTGTGTTAGTTCATAATATACATTATATATATATATATATATATATATATATATAATGTGTTGATTTGTTAATTAAAATGCTGTTCTTTACTTTAGTTTCATAGAAGAATCTTAAAAAAAAGGTATCACAGTTTCCACACAAATATTAATAAGACATGTTTCATGAGAACCAAATCAGCATATTAGAATGACTTCTGAAGGATCATACTGAACACTGGAGTATTGACTGCTGAAAATTTAGTTTTTCATTAGAGGAATAAATATATTTTAAAATAGGCCTATATTAAAATAGAAAACAGTTTTTTGTAATTTGTAAAAAAAAAATCACAATATTACTGTTTGGCTGTATTTTTGATCAATTAAATGCAGCCTGGCTAAGCATAAGAGACTAACTTAAAAAAATAAAATAAAATAAAATCTTACTGACCTTAAACTTTTGAACAGTAGTGTACCTCTAAAATAAAGTTTAGCAGGTGTTTGTACACAGATATGAAACCAAAATTACAACAAAGTGTGCAAGTGTGCAGGGATGTCGGTCAATTACAATTTTTAAATCAAAATAATTGCAATATTAATTTAAATAATTTCATTTTATAGCATTTATAATTTTTATTAATGTATATTTTTTTTTACTTATGGGAGTTACTGTACATACAGACTTGATTTAATTGCATTCATAGTTTATATTTTAATTTTGTTCTTCAGTTTTTTTTTATTAAATGTATTTTTAATTTGCTTTGAATTTGTAGTTATGCACACTGAATTAATTCTTTAAATTGACAACCCTAAAAATTGCATCTTTTAAAAATCGATTAGGGTTGTCTTAGGGACTAGTCAGCTAGTCTGGCTTAAAGAAGCCCTGCATTAAGTGTATAGACACCAGACAAATACATTTGGTTTCTAACCAAATAACTGGGCTAAATAATCTCTTATTACCAAGAACATATATGTATTATTCATAATAATGGCATGATTGCTCACAGCATGTGATATGTCACAATTCACTTGGGGAGCAAGGAACGAGGAAACGAGGAGTACATAAATAACACAGTCTTTAATAATCCACATGAAACCCGAGAACAAGGAGGACATTCAACAAGTAGACCCGACAAACAAAACTGAAAGGACTGGGGCTTTTAAAGGCAGGATAATTGGGGAGGAACAAGACACACCTGGAATCAAATTAACACAATCAACATGAGGAAGAAACTGGGTCACAGGGGCAAAAACACACACAGAATAGTCCATAATCCTGACAATATGAAGTCTGACAGTAATTGTCTTGTTTTGTTTTGTTATGTATTGTTAAATGTATTGTTAAAGGCAAATTTAGAGATACGGCTTCTCAGAGAAAGCTTTAACATGCTGAGAGTTTTGTTACTAAATCACAACAAAATGCATCACCTTGAAAGCATCGTCACAAAAAAAAAGAAGCTGAATAAAAGAAACTAGGCCAACACATAAAAAAAACACCTACATAAACTAGTCCATTTAATTGACTAGTTTGTTGTTGGATGACTACCCTAGTGCTTATTGGGTTCTCCTTCAATTTACATTTGTTTCACATTTTCAATAAAAAATTTTTTTTTTTTAAAAATGCAGTTATTTATTTGTGCACGTATTTGATGTCCAATGCTTATAGCAGCTTATAGGTAGTTCTCCACTGGCCAACATTGTGACTCTGCCAAGATGAACACTATGAAAGCTCTGCTCCTGTGCCTGAGTACCAGGCTTTTGCCAGCCTGCAGGTCCCTCTGGCACGACTGGCACTGCGCACCCACCCAGTTCACATCATAGCCGGCAGATATCTCTGCATTTTCACTGAAGCCAGTTTTCTCTAAATCTTCCCATCACTCAATTCTGTCTTATTGACTTATCTAACAACAGAGAATTGCCCTCCCACAATGCACTTGTGGGTGACCCATGAATGGAGCACTGACATGCAATACTAATCCTTTTAGCACTCTGCCTCAACCAGCTTGCTGCTTTTGTTGTTATTTTCTTTTTATTTCATTCATTTTTAAGTGGGGGATGGGAATATTGCGCTTTATGTGGTGGGTAAATGTGGCTTAAATGAGATGCAGATGTACATCGCTCGTTTACATCCATCTGTGAGGTTTTACAGCTCTTTATTGTTGTTGTTTTTTTAGTTTTTTCAATGAATTGCATAATTTAAAGAGACAGTTCACCTAAAAATGCAAGTTCTGTCATCATTTACTCACCCAAAAAATTCACGTTTTTTGTGTTTCACAGAAGAAAGAAAGTCATACAGGTTTGGAAATAACACAAGAGTAAGTTAATGATTAAAAAATAACATTTTGAGGGAACTGTCCCTTTAAATGGATAGTAATGATTTATTCATCCTCGTGTATGACTTTCTTTGTTTTTTGAGTTAGCAGAATGTCCAAGCTGCTCTTTTTATACTATGAAAGTAAATGGTGACCACAGATGTCTCTGTTCCCCAGATTGCTACAGATCTTCGGGTTCTCTTCTCAATTTGTTGCCTTTCTCCTCTTCTCCTGTGCAAATATGCTTTTTCTGTGGATTAGCTTATCTTTCCTACCAAATGAATAAGAAGCTTAAAAATCCAAGATCTGGAGTGTCAGGCTTGAAAGAGAGAAAGAGAGCGATAGAATAAGCATCTCTCGCTCCACCTGTCCATGCCTCTGTAGACCAATAATGACAAATGATGGGAAATGTGCGAGGGATTGGGTGAACATTTGAGAAGTTGCATGTATTTTTGATGTTGCCAAACCCTGTTTTAGTTTATCAGTCTCAAAGGCAATCATAATATTTTGGGATTAATTAAAATCTTAATCGGGCATGTTCATCTCTTCAGCACGGCTCCCCACAGGCTGCTGCTGACAGCTGTATTTTAGCGCTATGAAAATGTCTGGAGGCTAAACAAGTTTCTCTGCAGACTCATCACCTCTAGAGCAGCCGGTCTCACTCAGAGATGAGCGGCAGGGGATCTGTGATGGCTGCAGTTGGGAGTGTGAGCAAAAAGGAGAAACTGTGATAGACAACGATAGATATGGAGAGTGGGAGGATGAGCGCGTGGATGAGAGGGAAACAGAGGAAAATAGGGAAAGAATGAATGCATTTGGAGGAGGGAGGAGGGTAGAGTAGGGCAAGGGAAGGGCATTATAGTCTCAAATGAGCTGTGCTTCTTATGTGGGTAATGTGAGTTTGAGCCAGATTTTTGTTATATCCTCCTTCTTCCTCCGTCACTTCTGTCTTCTCTTTTCTATCATTGTTGATAAATAAGGGAGGGCAAGATAGCCCATTGGGCAGGGAGGTGATGCATTTTGTGTAGCCTGACTGGAAGATACAATAGCCCTGGGATGTAGGGCTAGCGATTTTGCGAGCCCTGTAATTTAATGATTTATATTATTATATATAGTACATTTTATTTATTGAGTCATCTTGATGTATCATGCATGATGGTAAATGTTCCAGATCAAAATTGTGACAAATTGCGAGGATAATTATTATGCTTAATGGATTGTATTTTGTACAGTTCAACTTAAATATTGAAATGTTGAGGTCCAAATAGAGTTCACTGCCGACTGGTGAATAACTATATTCATATTTAATGCTAACCAAAGCTGCTAGTGCATGACGAGTCTGATGTGTTGATCAAATTTTTGTGCTCATTGAATGCCTCCACAGAGTTCTCGGAATGAAATTCTGACAGGTTTGGAGAGATTAATTTATATTGTGAAATCTGTTGATATCATTTGTGTGGCAAGCTGGCTTTTGTCTGTTATTGGGGTCAAGTAAACTCACCACCTCGCTCCCCCTTTTCAATAAAATTTTGCCGTGTAAATGAGGTTATTTTTCTAGATCAACACCAACATTCATATGCATGAGGATGCTGGAGGCCATGGATCAGTATCCTGTCATCAAGACGGGTCTACTACAGTACAGTAGATAAATCACTTGCTGTCAGTCACACACAACCTGTCACAAACACACAAGCATTCCCAGAGTCTTTTATACGTTTGTGTGTATTCATAAGAATAAACCTATCCCCGTGTAATGCATTCAGATGCTCTGTTTTGGCAGGGAGGTTACTTTACTTGCAAATCCCAAACACTGAAAAATTAAACAAAATTCAGTCTCCTGCTTTCTTTTTTGTATGTTGTGAGTGTGTGTTTGACTTTATATGTGTGTGTGTTTGTATGTCTTTGTCCTGTTCCCCTTTCTTTGTGCACACACATGGGCTCGGGTTTATTTCATCAAGTGAAGAAGAGGTGACTCACTCGAGATGTACTGTAGCTGTATCAGGAAAATGTCCATTTTCCCGCTACAGTCTCTCTCCCACCACGCATATTTGGAAATACACAATATTTTGGTGTTTGATGTCATTACAGTTACTGTAGGAATGCACTAATCAGACTGATATCACTAAGCTGATTATTATTTTCTTGTTATGGCCAATAACCTAAAAATGACTGATACAAACAAACAAATAAATACAAATAATAAAATCATTTTAAATGAATTTAGGCATTACAACTTAATAATGTACAGTATGACAATTAGTTTTGATATTTAATAGTGCTCACATTCAACTGTTATTAAATATAAAATTATTAGTATTTTTAGAGATAAACTTTTATTTTATTATTTTATTTTATTTATCATCATAGTACTGCTTGTTTTTGTGATTTGCATTGCATAATTAGATATTTCAAACAATTCACCATTTTTGGTTGTAGTCACGTTTGAATATTGTAAACATTTGAATTTATTTGATTTGATTTTATTTGATAAAAATCTCTAATTTTGGACAATAATCAATATAGTATCACTTGTTTTGTGATTTACATTGCATGTTTAAGTTTTTTTTTTTTTAAACATTTAGGTATTTTATTTTATTTACAAAAATCTGATAATCAGTATAGCATCTCTAGTTTTGTGATTTGCATTGCATGGTTAGATATCTCAAACAATCCAATATGGTACTGCAATATTGGGCATCCCTAAAATGTATTTCTCTGTTAACCAATCAATATCCCATGTTGGTTTTGTGATCAACCAAATCGCCATTTTATTTATTTATTTTTATATTAAAATGTGCTCCAGTAACGAGATCCTCAGGACTAATTATATAATTGTCTGGAGAGTGCGGCCCACCTGCAGCTGAGGAGGACCTCAACTAATTACATCAGTTACTCGGGTTCACATCGCCTCAGGAGCGTAAACTCTCCAGTCTGTCAATTGCATTTCACCAATTGGGAAATCTGTTGGAATATCCAGCTCATTAAGATGCCATGCCTAGCCTGAACTATATCACGGCAAATGTTTTCAAGACGAGTGACAGAAAAGTCAAGGAAGAAAGCATCCCTTGAGCTGACAGAAGCATGCAGTGTCCTACAGCAGGGACAGGCTTTTTTTAATCTGCTGCGAAAAAGAGACGACGTGTTTCCACATGATAAGTGATAAAATGTTAAGAAAAACTGACAGGCGTAACTTCACATGCTCAGATCTTAATGCATGGCACACTGGCGAGAGTGTTCTTTTAGTAGACAGGACTTTGCCCTGCAGCAGTGCTGGGGTTCATAGCCAAACTTCAGCTCGGAGAGCGGGAGAAATGGAGGGGGAGACAGAGGGTGTGAAGTTTAAAGTGCTGAGGGGTTTTACTGCATGAAGGCTCAAAAGTTTCCCGAATTCCCTCATTGCAAATTAAAAATGTGGCTTGCCCCTCGGCCTGTTTTACAACCGGAGAGGACAATGAACAAGAGATCAAGTATAGAGAATGGTAGGCTGTTTGAGCCTGGATTTCCTTTTAGGAATTTACCATGGTAACAGTAGTTTTTGTCCAAATACAATTGTATCTACAATTATTGTTAGAGCCATAAATGTTGGGCTCTCCTTCAAAAAATGTGAGAATTTATTTAATTTAATTTCATTTACTTTACTGCTTGTCCTCTCATTCAGGAGTGCAGAGGTCACCACTGGGCATCTAGAGAAGGAAATCAATGCCCCCCATACCCCACCCGACATAATTGTTGGCATGTGGAAACACTGTGGTGTGAATTCACTAAACAACCACCTTTGCATGTGGTATTTCATCGCAAAAATTTAGTGAATAGTCTTATTCACTAACCATCCATGGTCTAGTTTAATCAGGTATTAAATGCACTGAAATAGCGGTGGGATTTGTTTAAATTAAGTGATTTTCATTATTTTCAGCACAAACATGTCTCCTTCCTATGCAAATGAAGATCATTATGGATTGCCTTATTCACACAATTCTGTGCTATTTGTCTGCCGCAATAAATATTTAGCTATTACCGCTCACAGAAGTTTGGTATCAGTAAGATTTATTTATTTATTTGTTTGTTTGTTTGTTTTAAAGAAATTGTATTTTGTAAGGATGCATTAAATTGATCAGAAGTTATAGTAAAGGCTTTTACATTGTTACAAAAAAATCGATTTGAAATAACTTTCTATTCATCAAAGTGTCCTGAATTTATGATGGTAAATTGTAATGATATTTCACAATAGTACGGTTTGTACTGTAGTTTTGATTTTAAAAAATGCAGGCTTGGTGAGCATAAGATACTTCTTTCAAAAAAAGTAAAATAAAAAAATGTACTGAGCCATAAACTTTTGAACACTAGTGTACATTTGCTATGGATCATGGCAGGAATAATTAATAAAATGATGATAAAATCTTATAACCGGGCCCCCCCAACCAGCGAGATTGGGAATTGCACCATGCAATTTGTGCATTACAGTTTTTGTAGGCACATGTGCACTTACCTTGAGTAAATTATGCACTTGAATAATTTTTTCAACATCACTCTCAAACACACTTCATTTTGAGCCTGATTACTATCAAAATTCAACATTTGGACAGTGTTTTTCTTCCCGTCCGGTCAACGCCCCTTTCAGACTTCAGTACTTTTACCCTACTCTCTTCTTTTTTCCCCTAAAGCCAGCTCTTTTGTGCATGTGAAAGCAGATCTTGTGGTTAAATGTGTCTGTATTGTAGTGGTGGGATTAAGTACAGTATATGGGTCACAGCTGGAATAAGCACTCTCAGGGACGGCAGTAGAAGGCAAAATGTCAGTCAGTGTGACTGCGCTGCCGACGGGACAACTCCCGCTCCAGCCAGCACGAACCAACCCTCCCGTGAAGAGCACAAGCATCTACTTTTGAGATTTGTCACCGCTCACGTATTTGTTCTCATCTTCCTGGCCCTTACACGCGCTCTGACAGACACCAGATCTTCTTTTTGAACAGAATTCCCTCCGGCACCCGTGGCATGGTTCTTTCAGTATTTCAAAACTTGCAACTCTTTGTTTTTTTTTGTGTGTTTTGATTCTCTCCTCTGAAGTCGCTCCGTCCTCTCCATGGTGGAATGACATGAATATCCACTGCAAATTCAAAGAGTTTTTCATTTTATTCCGTGATCAGTGGGATATATTGTGTTGCATGAGTCATAGAGCAACAAGCTGACTTTTTTCAATACATGCACACACACCAGATCTGTCAGCAGGTTCCCGGGTGGAAATTGCTCCATCCCTCCTGCTGTGTCGCCGCACATGCGCTCTCAGGTATGGCTGAAATGTGTGCGATTCTGGAAATATGAGACTGTGGAGGAACTCTGTTACCTTTTGTCCTCTGAGGAGGAAGTGACATCAGCAAAGTTTCTGAGTAGAGACGCATCACAAGCCTTATATCATTTAACATGGGTTCAAACAGTAGGTCTTGATTTATAGTGTTCATTTAATCAGACTGACATAAGAAGAGGTTTGAGATTCTATTCATTTCATATGAAGGCCCACTTTCGTTATTGATCATTTTGTTCGTCAATCAGTGTTTATGTCTGTAGTTCATGACTCACTCCAGCCAGAATTTAAACCTGCAGCTTTTTGGTTGCATTCATTCTTGATCTTGTAATAATTGTTGCAGACAGAAATGCTGTATTCATTCACCCTGGTGATAAGTATGCATACAGAGCCCACAGAGAAGACTAATATTGCCTCGCAGATAAAAACTACTTTAGATTGATCTCCCACCAGCCTTGTGGAGCGTCCTAGTTGCCAGGGGCTCTCAGTTTTGCAGTTCGCATTCATCTTTATCAGGACTGTTCATTGAGAGGATAACAGCATGTGTCCATACACTGGGTTCTCAGGCAAGCCACAGCCACGGCCAGCTCTACTTTAGCAAAGAGACCCTACCTCCTTCTATTGCCTCTTATATTGTAGTCTTTGTTGACAGAGAAAGGGAAAGAAAGCAAGCAAGAGGTTGCTTTTTTTATAACTTGCTTTATTGAAATATCAACTTTGTCTCAGATGTTTCTCCTAACATTTCTTCGAACAAAGAAAAATATAAAGAAACATGAAAATGTTAACTCACAATTAGTGTTTTTGGAAACATTTGGACACTTGATGTCTGAATTTCATATACTATGTGTTTATACATTCATTTATATATAGAATAGAGAAATTAAAATATATTAATATATTTAAAAATATATATATACAATGAAAGTCATTCAATAAGATATGTATACTTTAAAAATATATAAGACAATATTAAAATATATAATTATTATATGTATGTGTGTGTATAATTCATACATTAAGATTGGAAGATATATGTATTATTTAATATTTTTCAATATTTTAATTTCTTCATTCTATATATACACACATATATAAATATGCATTATAATATGTTATTACTCTCTGTGCACTAACTGGGAGTCAGATTGTCATGTTTATTCCTCAGGATGTGATACTTTATAATTTTATAAACTCCAAATAAGCTTTACAGATCTTCATTGGAAAAGGTTACAATGTTTGTAATGATATTAATATATAACATGTTCCTTTTAAGAATTTGATGAAAAGCATTCATATTCATATTCAAATTTGTGACTTTTGATTCCAAACTTATATATATATTATATATTAATAATTATTATTATTTTTGTAATAGTAGAGGTCAGCTTTGTCAATTGCATAGCATGTTTGATCATATGACGTCAACATGGTAGCACTCATGAGAAGGTGACCTGGTTCCTGTTAAATAAAACAATTTCTCAGTAGACTGACATTAGCAAAGAAAATTAGGTTTCAGTTTTGTTATGCAAAATGGAATTTCTCGTTTTTGATTCTGGGATGAAATATGACACGCCTTGAGAGTTTTTGTGAGAATCGCCCTTTTATGCTGTAAAACTCTGTGTGCACGTGTTACATGGGCGCTTTTTCTTCAACGTCTGCATTACAAGCGTGTCTTCACGAAATCAAAGATGACATTTCAATCAGCTGTTTTTCAACCACCCATTTCTGTCTTATCTCTAGTTGTGTTTGTGAGTGCCGAGTGACTCAGAGGAGATGTGAGCAGAAGACGTCTGAGCACATTATAAATGACAAGCCCTGCTTTTTAGTGGCAGGACTAATTTACAGCCAAACACCGACTGCCTGTGGAAAGCACGGCCCATGAGGCACTGAACAGCTGCGAGCGTGCGTGTCTGGGTGTTTGTTCACGGCACCATCGGCACACATATTCTGTGGAGGTTTATCTTACATCAGTACATCATGAGAGTTCAGCTGCGACGGAGAATGATTGCACCGCTCGAGATAGAACTGGCCTCATGACTCACTCTCGGCTCAGGGGAGGTGCAGGTGAGGGAAGATTCATCTGAAGAAGAAACGAAGCTTCATCAAAAGCCAAAATGTATTGAGAGAGACGAAATGACGACCTAAAAACTAAGCCGTTTGTGTGTGTGTGTGGCGGTAGACCTGTGGGAACCTCATCAGCAGTCATTGTTACAATGAGACATCCCCACTTTCTGTGTTCGCGTCTCAATAGCGAGTGATTTCTGAAAAGAGACCTGTCACTCAAGTGGCCTGTCACCTAAGCTCTCTCACAGAGATGCCACAGAGTGTCAGCCTTCATTCACTCCCTCAGACCAGACCGGGTACCATGCCAAGTGTTGGGTTCGATGGAATGCTCTCAAGCTCCACTTGTTCTCAAGTTCCTTCCAAATTAGGGTCTTTTGTGACCAGACTTGGCTGTGTTTGAAGCGCACGTCGTCGGGAGCTCTTTTCTTTTCAGTGTGAAAATAGAGCGATTTCTATAAGTGAGTCAACCTTCTCCTTTCAGAGCCGTCACATGCATGCTTCTTAAAGCAGAGTCAATGGGCTGCTTAGAAGATGTAAACAGGGAGATGAGGAGCTCGGCTGTATGCTATGGGCTTTTTGTCTGTAGTGTATAAGGGCTTTTAACTTTGTGACTGTCAGTCAGTGAGTCAAGGGGCCGAGCACTTGTCTGATTGAGATGAATGCTGGGAGGAAGATGGGAATTTTAGGGGATGGATATCCGTGACAGCTGTCAGGTCTGTGGAATAAGGTGGCGCACATTGATATGTCCTCTGAAACATGCAGCAGCGCTGTGAAAGATTGTGTGGAGTCCTGTTACCTGTCGGTCAAATTCCCATGAAGCCATAGTGTGTCATGCGTGGATGTTCTTGATATTGATATTGTCAGTTGTCTGCACAAGTTTATAGCCATGGTCAGGTCATGGTCCAGCAAGGCTGCACAAAGACCTCTTCTGCCCCTAGAGGGAGACTGCATATTCTTTTTTAAATGAATAGTTCACCCAAAAAAAGAAGAATTTTTGAAAATTGACTTCATCCAAGATGTAGATGGTTTCTTAATTAGAACAGATTTGGAGAAATGTAGCATTACTTCACTTGCTCACCGATTGACCTTCTGCAGTCAATGGGTGCCGTCAGAATAAGAGTTCAGACAGCTGATAAAAACATCACAATAATCCATAGCATGACTCCAGTCCATTAGTTAGTCTGCGTGTTTGTAATAAACAAAAACATAGAGACGTTTTTAACTTCAAAAGATTGCTTCCCTGCTAAAATACAAGTCCTCTATGCATTATATTGCTTTCTCCAGTGAAAAGTGAAGTGAAGCCTGAGAGTGAGTACATTTTCTGCAAATTCTCGTTTTTGGGTGAGCTATTGCTTTAAGCACCAGGGCCCAGATTTACAATACAATAATAAAATTATCTTGAACTGCTATTTTCTTCTTATTTTCTACCTTTTTTTAAATTTTGTATTCATAAAAACATTTCTTAAGAAAGGTCTTCTCTTATTTTTTTCTTAAGACTGTTCTAAAGACAAATACCAAGAAGAATTTGAAGTGCTGAAAAGAATGTTTTAAAAAAGTATCATTAAAAAAACCTTTTAAACTTAGGGTAGCTAAGATTGTTAATGAATGTTTTGGTCTGCTTCGAATATTAAGCATTACAACACTAGCTACATATTAGGGATGTCCCAGTCAGGTTTTTTGTGCCCCTGATCCAATCTACGTCATTGAAAATTGAGTATCTGCCGATACCAAGTCCAGATCCGATACTTGTATTTTCCTAATGTTTGCTGCCAGTTCAAGTACATTATAGGTATACAGTTATTAAAATCAATCCAATTTAAAATGTAAAAAATAATCAAGTTTGAAGCAAGACACAACCTATAGCAGCGCGTTATGACAATGACGTCTCGGCATGACGGCAGAGTGATTTCGATTGTTTTCGTTTTGAGATTTTCGAGTGATTTGTTACTAAAGTGCGCATCAAATATGTTAAAAATGGAAGCTCAAACGTGTCTGAGGTGCTAGAACAGACCTCATTGGTCCTCGCACGTCACACATACACATTTGAGTGTCTTCTTCTTTTAACCCTTTCACTGGTGAGTTTAAAATATTCTAGCGGTCCCCCCAGAGTGAGTTTTTTTTTTTAGGCGACTGTTATTTTAGAACGTTTCCCCTTATTGTTTTCATGGTGACACGTCATGCTTGTCACGTGACACACCGCGGCCACAATAACACTGTATGACAGATGGATCGCTTTTATTTCGTTTTTCCTTTTTTATTCAAAATATTCATAAACTTGCTCAACATATCATCAACTATCTGAAATTCCGATTCACAAATATGTGTAAATGAGTGTGTTTTGTCATTTAAAAACCGTTCTAAATGATCTTGATCATGATCTGTAACGTGAGATGGGCGCCGCCATGTTTGCTCGCGCTGCAGTTCAGAGAGTCCTATCAGTTGGATTTACCGCACGTAAATTCATCAATTTCTCCCGAAATACATGCAAGGAAGTGGCTGGTGAACTGAGAGAAGAATAGAGTGAACTTTGTAGTTACTTACACTTAGTGTATCTGATATTAATAAAACACGTCAGCAAATTATATTTGAATTGATTGTTATTGCTGCTTCCATAAACATCTGTGTGTATTTTACGAACTCTAAATGTATTGTTTTACTAGTACTTATGTGTATTTAAATGTCTGAATCCTAAAATAAACATTATGTGGATAAGAACACTGCATAGTTGTGATTATATGACAAGTGCAGCGGCGTGTCAGCGTCAGCCAAAGCACGAAAACGCAGTTTGAATGTGACGTCACCGAACGTTCTAAATCCCATATGTGGGACCGTACCTCCAGGGGCACGGAAATAAAAATCCCATATGTGGGACCGTACCACTCAACAGGTTAATGGCGGTTGGCAAACCTGCTGGAAGATGCATATCGCCACCTACTGTACAACACCGGCATGGCAGCTGACGTAAAATAATGATCAGGTTTAGGATAGCCAATACTGATCAGTTAAAAAAATGCTTAATCAGCCCCGATCCCGATCCTTGAGATCGACTGGGGAAATCCCTACTACATATAATTCGTGTAAGGAGGGATCTGCACAAGTACTCTGTATATAGAGCACACCAAAGATGATTATGCATGACATTTTTTTGTTTTTTCACATTCAGTAACAACTCTTCAAATAATGGGTCAAATAGGGACTTTTTATAAAGAGAATTTCATAATTACAACATTTTTCGGCAGCATTCAGCACAAATGAGAGATACACACACAAACACAGACACACAGACACAAATGCGTTCACTCTAGAGAGAATGCAAATTAATGCAGCAGACCACTCCATCTTGAGACAGGCTCTTTAAAATAGCTTTTAAAAATACATGGCACAATATAAACACAACGCAGAGTGCTGAACTCACGTCAAGTTAGTTGTGACAAAGTGTATGCACGTTTCTGATTATTATACGGTAATCTGCAGGCAGCTCAAAAAGATGGCATTTGAGGTGTTTTCATTCTTTGGGCAAGAACCGCCACACAAGGTAACACCAAAGCCTGTATCGCTTACAAAATATATTTGAGAACTTCTTAGGATTTTTTCAAGAATTGCACAGAGGAACAGTCTTACACATTTTTTTTTTATTTATCTGAATTTCTTTCTTAAGAAGATTCGTGAATCCAGCACAAGGGTAATTTGGCTACAAAAAATTGTAAATGCAGTCCTGGGGTCAACCTAAATGGATAGTGACAGCGCTTCTCATGGGCAGAAACTCATATTAGCAGCGTACAAATAAGCTTCTCACAATCACCATTGATTGTAGTCGAGTCTGAGTCTGAGCAAGTTGCTATGCTAATAATCATGAACACAGCACCAGTATTTTGGAACATTATGTCAAATTATTGCATTACTTCTGACAAAAAGTAGCTAATTATGTTACATATATTTTTTAATCATTTTATTTATGGCAAAGTAAATAGATAACTTATTATCTCATTTTTACATCAAAATGTCTGACTAGGTTAATGTGTGTGGCCACACAGGCAGCATATGTACCCAAAATAGTGCGATTATTAATTTTTTTTTAATGTGGCATGGACTTTTTAAGCAGACAAATTCATTTGCAGTAGAATCTCAACCAAAGTTCTGCATGGTACACAAATATATCTGCAATGAAGTATACTTGTATTTATAATTGACATTTCTGTCAACACATTGCATTCTGGGATGTTTTGACATCCTTATGCATGACAGATACACAAGATTATTAACTGCCGACTAGTTTAGAACAGCTATAATATCAAATAATGTTGTCTAGATAGGCAGGTTTTGTAGCAGGTCACTAGGATTTGAGCATTTCTTGTGTGTGTTTGAGCATAATTTGTGGCAGAATATGTGTGTTATATAAGACGTGTCATCTAAGTTCATTATTTTCTCTTATTATGTCCCTTTCCTCCTATTTGGATGGCATGATAGCTCTCCTCTGTGGCAGAGGCAAAACAGTATTTTTCCCATATCGGATAAGAGTGTGGCATGTCTTCAACTAGCGCGCCAATTATCAAGAGTACCTGCAGTTCATATCAGCGTGAAGCAGCTGAGTCTCATGTACATTGTCTCTAATAAGAACCCAGCAGGAGAAGGACCACTGAGTCTTACAGGCCACAAAACAACAGCCTCCGTCTCTCTTTCTCTCACACGCACACACACACACACGCTCACCTGTGGGCCACCATTCAGGATTAATGCAGCTACCTAATTAAAGTTCTTCATGAGCTCAGTGCATGTTATGGTGTTAATTGAGCTGTTAAATCACCTTCAGACTTTAATTACCAGACTCAGATTCAGAGTGCAGGTTTGACGGGTGGATTAAAAACTGTTGTTCTCGATCTCTACTGATGCATCACAATCCAACAACTTAGACTATTTTTGGGAGGACAAACACATGTATGCTGTTGCTCATGCATTTATAAAATTGTCAGTTTTCCTATTTAGTTTATGTTAATAATTTTGTAATATTGTTAGGCCTATGTGTATGTAGTAGTAATATTAATTTAGTCATTAACAAATGATTGTGAAATTGAAAATTATATGAATATGTTAAATGAAAATTATAAAATTATTATTTATTTGTCATATAATACAGTATATGTATTAGAGTATTCAATGTATTATAATATATACATACTACATTTCAAAAGTTTGGGTTCGGTAATGTCTTTTTTTTTTCTTGAAGGAAGTCTCTTATGCTCTAGAAGGCTGCATTTATTTGATCAAGAATACAGTTAAAACAGTAATACTGTGAAATAGTATTACAATTTAAAACCGTTTAATTGTTTTCTATTTTAATACATTTTAAAGTGTAATTTATTCATGTCCATTACTCCAGTCTTCAGTGTCAAATTATCCTTCAGAAATCATTCTAATATGGTGATTTTATTATTATCAATGTTGAAAGCTTTATATTTTAATATTAATATGCTGCGTAATAATTTTTTGTGGAAGCTGTGCATTTTTTTTTCAGGATTCTTTGATGAATAGAAAGTTTAAAAGAACAGCATTTGTTTGAAATAGATATGTTTTGTAACATTATAAATGTCTTTACTGTCACTTTTGATCAATTGAATGTGTCCTTGCTGAAAAAAAAAATCTTACTGACACCAAATGTTTGAACAGTAGTGTATTTTGATGATATGAACGTTTTTTTGTTTTGGTTTGGTTTGTTTTACTTAAAAAAAAAAAATAAATAAATAAAAGTTGGATGAACCACTTTTTTTAAATACTGCTGATCAGTTTGAGGAAAAGCAAAGTGAAGCCCTGCGAGCCAGAATTCCAACAGCTTTGACATTGCTATTCAAACCATAATGAGTTTCCTGCTGTGTTTAACAGACACACAGACACAAATGCGTTCACTCTAGAGAGAATGCAAATTAATGCAGCAGACCACTCCATCTTGAGACAGGCTCTTTAAAATAGCTTTTAAAAATACATGGCACAATATAAACACAACGCAGAGTGCTGAACTCACGTCAAGTTAGTTGTGACAAAGTGTATGCACGTTTCTGATTATTATACGGTAATCTGCAGGCAGCTCAAAAAGATGGCATTTGAGGTGTTTTCATTCTTTGGGCAAGAACCGCCACACAAGGTAACACCAAAGCCTGTATCGCTTACAAAATATATTTGAGAACTTCTTAGGATTTTTTCAAGAATTGCACAGAGGAACAGTCTTACACATTTTTTTTTTATTTATCTGAATTTCTTTCTTAAGAAGATTCGTGAATCCAGCACAAGGGTAATTTGGCTACAAAAAATTGTAAATGCAGTCCTGGGGTCAACCTAAATGGATAGTGACAGCGCTTCTCATGGGCAGAAACTCATATTAGCAGCGTACAAATAAGCTTCTCACAATCACCATTGATTGTAGTCGAGTCTGAGTCTGAGCAAGTTGCTATGCTAATAATCATGAACACAGCACCAGTATTTTGGAACATTATGTCAAATTATTGCATTACTTCTGACAAAAAGTAGCTAATTATGTTACATATATTTTTTAATCATTTTATTTATGGCAAAGTAAATAGATAACTTATTATCTCATTTTTACATCAAAATGTCTGACTAGGTTAATGTGTGTGGCCACACAGGCAGCATATGTACCCAAAATAGTGCGATTATTAATTTTTTTTTAATGTGGCATGGACTTTTTAAGCAGACAAATTCATTTGCAGTAGAATCTCAACCAAAGTTCTGCATGGTACACAAATATATCTGCAATGATATACTTGTATTTATAATTGACATTTCTGTCAACACATTGCATTCTGGGATGTTTTGACATCCTTATGCATGACAGATACACAAGATTATTAACTGCCGACTAGTTTAGAACAGCTATAATATCAAATAATGTTGTCTAGATAGGCAGGTTTTGTAGCAGGTCACTAGGATTTGAGCATTTCTTGTGTGTGTTTGAGCATAATTTGTGGCAGAATATGTGTGTTATATAAGACGTGTCATCTAAGTTCATTATTTTCTCTTATTATGTCCCTTTCCTCCTATTTGGATGGCATGATAGCTCTCCTCTGTGGCAGAGGCAAAACAGTATTTTTCCCATATCGGATAAGAGTGTGGCATGTCTTCAACTAGCGCGCCAATTATCAAGAGTACCTGCAGTTCATATCAGCGTGAAGCAGCTGAGTCTCATGTACATTGTCTCTAATAAGAACCCAGCAGGAGAAGGACCACTGAGTCTTACAGGCCACAAAACAACAGCCTCCGTCTCTCTTTCTCTCACACGCACACACACACACACGCTCACCTGTGGGCCACCATTCAGGATTAATGCAGCTACCTAATTAAAGTTCTTCATGAGCTCAGTGCATGTTATGGTGTTAATTGAGCTGTTAAATCACCTTCAGACTTTAATTACCAGACTCAGATTCAGAGTGCAGGTTTGACGGGTGGATTAAAAACTGTTGTTCTACTGATGTACTGATGCATCACAATCCAACAACTTAGACTATTTTTGGGAGGACAAACACATGTATGCTGTTGCTCATAAAATTGTCAAATTGTCAGTTTTCCTATTTAGTTTATGTTAATAATTTTGTAATATTGTTAGGCCTATGTGTATGTAGTAGTAATATTAATTTAGTCATTAACAAATGATTGTGAAATTGAAAATTATATGAATATGTTAAATGAAAATTATAAAATTATTATTTATTTGTCATATAATACAGTATATGTATTAGAGTATTCAATGTATTATAATATATACATACTACATTTCAAAAGTTTGGGTTCGGTAATGTCTTTTTTTTTTCTTGAAGGAAGTCTCTTATGCTCTAGAAGGCTGCATTTATTTGATCAAGAATACAGTTAAAACAGTAATACTGTGAAATAGTATTACAATTTAAAACCGTTTAATTGTTTTCTATTTTAATACATTTTAAAGTGTAATTTATTCATGTCCATTACTCCAGTCTTCAGTGTCAAATTATCCTTCAGAAATCATTCTAATATGGTGATTTTATTATTATCAATGTTGAAAGCTTTATATTTTAATATTAATATGCTGCGTAATAATTTTTTGTGGAAGCTGTGCATTTTTTTTTCAGGATTCTTTGATGAATAGAAAGTTTAAAAGAACAGCATTTGTTTGAAATAGATATGTTTTGTAACATTATAAATGTCTTTACTGTCACTTTTGATCAATTGAATGTGTCCTTGCTGAAAAAAAAAATCTTACTGACACCAAATGTTTGAACAGTAGTGTATTTTGATGATATGAACGTTTTTTTGTTTTGGTTTGGTTTGTTTTACTTAAAAAATAAATAAAAATAAATAAAAGTTGGATGAACCACTTTTTTTAAATACTGCTGATCAGTTTGAGGAAAAGCAAAGTGAAGTCCTGCGAGCCAGAATTCCAACAGCTTTGACATTGCTATTCAAACCATAATGAGTTTCTTGCTGTGTTTAGTTGTGTGTAAGACAATTGAAGCATGGTTTATATTCCTTACATTTTTGTCATGACTTCAAACTCTCTGTAGTGTGCGTTTATTTGAAGATTGTGAATCCTTATCCCTGTGGCGACAGCAGTTCGAAAAAAGTTTTCTTAATAACTCGGGAATATTTGTCAGTCAGCAGGACGTTTACACTGAGCTGAACTCACAGTTGCATCCATTCAAAACATTCCACTGGTGTGACGCTACATCGGTCAGTGTGAATGTGTTTGAGCCCTAGATACAGAGGTTTTCCCAGAAGTCTGTGTGTTTGTGTGCATGTCATGGGTGTGTACGTGTGTATCCTACAGTTAATCTGTCTTAACATGTCACTCTCTGATTTCATTCCTCTGAGCCAGAGGTTGAGGAGTTTGCGGCACAGCTGTGAGTTGTGATTGACTTCGTTGTGTTCGGCCAATAGAGCACCTGCATCATCAGTCACTGGGGTAGAAATTTGAATACACCCAACCTGTTCAAACAAATCGCAGCACTGACTAAAACACCATCCGCCAGCCAACACTTATCAAGACCAGGTGCTCAGGAAACAGACCTAGAGTTGCGGTGTATCCAGAGTCCACAGTGTATATTTTGCCACACCTGCAATGGTGAGAGAATTCACGGTGAACCTCAAGACACACTCTATTTTTTGAAGTGAGGAATATTCCCCTTATGTGTTGCCACTTGGCGTTTTTATGGAAACTCGTTTACACCACAGAATAAAAATGTTTAAAAAGGTAATTGCTTCTTTTTTTCCTCACATTTCAGACTTTTTTTCTCACAAAAGAAAAAAGTCAAGATTTGTGAGATATAAACAAATAATTCTGTTTTTTTTTTCCCCCTCGCAATTCAAGTTTATATCACAATTCTAGGTTTACGACTCGCAATTCTGACTTTTTTACTTAGAATTCTGAGTTTACATCTCACAGGTCTGGGGGTTTTTTCGCCATGGAACTAAATTTTTATTTGACTTTTTTTTCCACCATTCTGACATTTTACTCGCATTTATGAGTGTATAACTCACAATTCTGAGTTTCTATGGCAATTCTCACTTTTTTTCTAAGAACTGCGAGAAAGAAATGTCAGAATTGTGAGATATAAACTCAGAAATGCATAAAAAAAGTCTGAATTGTGAGATAAAAATTGCAATTACTTTTTTTTTAGAATTAAGGTGGCTGAAAAAGTCTAATATTGAGCTCTATATGATGAGTTTACTGGTACAATGTTACAAAGCTAACAACGTGCTACTCAAATAAGCACAAAATGCATAGCAGAGACAAATATTAGGTAAAATAGATCATTTTTTATTTTATTTGATCTACTTTTTTGCAGTATTGAATAAGAACATTTCACAACATTTCAGCAGCAACAAGCACTGAATGTACAGTTTGTTGAAGTGAAATTCTGGACCAATCAGGTTCCATATTTTACAATGGGGCGCAATGACCCAGAAATAGAAGTCACATGAGCAACAAAATGTCTTGTTACTCACAGGGCAAAAATTCTAATTTGCGTGTTCAGGATATGGTTTTATCCATGAAGGATGCATGCATGTCTGCCTTAGATTTTAAACACTGTATCTTTGCAGGAATAACAAGTTTGGGGGGAGCAGCATTTACAACTCTACTTTCCTCATCTCTGATTGGATAAACAGTCGAGGGAATTCTTCCTATATCAGTGTGGTTATACTGGCTGTATTTTCAGGTTTCATTCCAGAGAGACATGAATGATAAAAGTCACAGACACGTTCTCAGGTTTGGGGTCAGAGGTTGGTTGAGTGGAAGCAGTGCCTGTTCCTTCCTCTGGAGAACTCAAAAAAGGTTTTCCTCTCCAGACGGGAAAACAACAGACAGTCTCTCACTCTCTCATCACACACATACCTTTATGCTATATATTAAATTCCTATGACAGTTTTATTTGTTTATAGGTTCTTAACATGATATTTACATTTATGCATTTATGCAAATATTATATATATTATTATATTATGTATATTCTCAATCTGTACACTCTATTTCCCAGGCTGTGTCATTGTATCATTTCAGAGTGGAAAGAAATGTCTAGTTGTTTAGACATCGATAGTTTTCGTTTTACAGCACTTCACTGAAGTCCATTATCGTATGTGATTACAAACATTGAGAGTCTGAGCCTGAGTGAGAGAGATGGACGCAAGCGGTGGCTCTCAATCCGGAATGCTGCGCCGCTTCGTCCCCAGGGACAGACAGTGGCTAATCAATTTTAGACCAATGGGAGCTTCATTTACATCACAAAAGCTAATTATTGCAGCCTAATCAATCAGCACATCCTAATTAGCTCAGGGCTTGAGCTGGGACTGCCAGAAAGAGAGCGAGATTTCTGCCCTGCTGTGCAAAAACGTTTTCAGACATGCTGTTATTACATATCCAGACAAGCCTGAGGTGAGCAACTTTGTTAAACCTACAGAGACAGAACGAGAGCAGCTGACAAAAAAGAAAAGATGAATGGATGAATGTTCTCTTGTTTTAATAACTTTCCCAAAATCCCTTACATTTTTCCGCATTTTTGATCCTGGAAAGGATGTGTGGAGGTCTGATTAAAGACGTCACTCATTTTGGTGTATGTGTGTGTGTGTGCGTGCGTGCGAGTGTGTGTGTATGTATGTGTGTGTGTGTGTGTGTGTATGAACTTGGAAAACTGAAAAGGGCCTGAGAGATACAGTAGTTGGGATTTCTGTATACACTACAGTAAGTTTGGAGTCAGTACATATTTATTATTATCATTGAAAGAAATCAATACTTTTATTCAGCAAGGATGCATTACACTGATCAAAAGTGACAGTAAAGACTTTTTATAAAATGTTATAAAAGATTTATATTTCAAATAAACCTGTTTGAACTTTCTATCCTGAATAAAGTATATTTTCCACCAAAATGTTAAGCAGCATAACTGTTTTCAAAACGGAAGAAATGTTTGAGCACCAAATCAGCATATTAGAATGATTTCTGAAGAATCATGTGACACTGAAGACTGGAGTAATGATGCTGAAAATTAAGCTTTGCATCACAGGAATTAATTGCATTTTAAAATATATCAGTATAGAATATCAAATATAGAAATCAGTTATTTTAAATATGAATACCATTTCACAATATTACTGTTTTTACAGTATTTTTTTAATAAGCTGCTGATCCACCAGTTCACGTTTTGTCTCATGTGACTAACTGACCATTATCTTGAGCATGATGTACTAAAGGACTAAATGGCCTGAATCTTCCTCACAGGCATTAATTATCCCCAGCAGTGATTTTACATGCATTTTTACTCTGGGATTGATTGTGTTTCAGTGGTAGAAGCATGTCCTCATACGGCACATCTTATGGCCTTATGTTATGGTTATCGTCATAGGGTTTGGTACAGCTGAAGAAGCAATTTGCCCTTTTACAAGAATTGACATTCGAGTTGACATGGCGGATAACACAGTAAAAGAGGTTAATAGATTCACATTTATATTTACTGTTCCAACCAGGTTTTGAACTGATTCGATTAGCAATAATTTGCATAAATCAAAATAACGGCAATTACCATGAAAGGTCTCTGAGAATTAAGATGGGCTTCAAATGTTGAGTATGTTGATGCATGTTGAACTACTAAATTTTGCTGTTAGTGAAGTACTACCCAAACACATTTAGTTGCTAAGGTAGATTCCCTGAAGATGAATACAGCATGTATTAATAGATTATAATTAGCAGCGTTTGCTAAGACAATCATCACTTTTAGAATTGCTCGTACATGTGGTTTGAGATTTGAACAAACCTTTAACCCTAGGTATTTGACTTTCGAGCATAACATGTCCTGCACTGTTTATGCTACATTAGAGACATAATTCATACCTCAAATTCTACAGTTTATTCTAAATGTTTTGTTTTAGGTTACACTTTATTTTGATAGTCCTTTTTAGACATTCAACTAACTATAAGAAACTTTCCAACTACATGTCAATTCTCATTAGAGTATTAGTAGACTGTTAGGTTAGGGTTAGTAGAATAAGTTGACATGTACTCGCAAAGTTACTTATAGTCAGTAGATATTAAGCAGGCAGTCTACTGATACTCTAATGACTGGTAGTTTAGTAGAGTTAGAATGTCTAAAGTGGACTATCAAAATAAAGTGTTACCCTGATTTATGATGTTCACTTGCACTGAAAAAAAAATTGGTGTAGAAAAGATTTTCACTAAGAAAATGTTAATAAATTTCACAAATAATTACAAAGAATCTGCAAGTAGCAACGGAAGTCCTAAGAGGCCATGGATTATTAATATTGTTCTTTCTTGTTTTCTCGTGATCACGACTTAATTTTCTCATGATCTCGACACAACAAAAGTTGTTTTCTTGTGATCATGACTGAATTATCTCGTGATCTTGACATAAGTTGTTTTCTCGTGATCACAACTTAATTTTCTCATGATCTCAACATAACTAAAATTGTTTTCTTGTGATCACGACTTAATTTTCTCGTGATCTCGACATAACAAAAGTTGTTTTCTCGTGATCTCGACATAACAAAAGTAGTTTTTTTACAATGATTGATTAGTTTGATCTATTTGTCGCTTAGTAATAACGTCTACAATACATAAATAAAGGCTAATCGATCACTGTTGATATTTTTCCAGAGACAGTACGCTAAACATTTTGTTTGTTTAATTAACATGTTTATATGGTCAAAGCCACACCACAAACACTTCAGAAGGATGCAGAGAACTATTCTAAAATCTTTTAGAGCTGCTTGGATTCAACTCACTTTATTTTTCTTTTATTTGAAATAAAATGATATATAATTTGTAATTTTTAGTAGTCATGTAGGATATGCTGTGACTGATATTAGGTGCGTTAGCTTGGGATGCTGTTTGAACAGAGTGTGTCTACAGTAAGTTTGGAGTCAGTACATATTTATTATTATCATTGAAAGAAATCAATACTTTTATTCAGCAAGGATGCATTACACTGATCAAAAGTGACAGTAAAGACTTTTTATAAAATGTTATAAAAGATTTATATTTCAAATAAACCTGTTTGAACTTTCTATCCTGAATAAAGTATATTTTCCACTACAATGTTAAGCAGCATAACTGTTTTCAAAACGGAAGAAATGTTTGAGCACCAAATCAGCATATTAGAATGATTTCTGAAGAATCATGTGACACTGAAGACTGGAGTAATGATGCTGAAAATTAAGCTTTGCATCACAGGAATTAATTGCATTTTAAAATATATCAGTATAGAATATCAAATATAGAAATCAGTTATTTTAAATATGAATACCATTTCACAATATTACTGTTTTTACAGTATTTTTTTAATAAGCTGCTGATCCACCAGTTCACGTTTTGTCTCATGTGACTAACTGACCATTATCTTGAGCATGATGTACTAAAGGACTAAATGGCCTGAATCTTCCTCACAGGCATTAATTATCCCCAGCAGTGATTTTACATGCATTTTTACTCTGGGATTGATTGTGTTTCAGTGGTAGAAGCATGTCCTCATACGGCACATCTTATGGCCTTATGTTATGGTTATCGTCATAGGGTTTGGTACAGCTGAAGAAGCAATTTGCCCTTTTACAAGAATTGACATTCGAGTTGACATGGCGGATAACACAGTAAAAGAGGTTAATAGATTCACATTTATATTTACTGTTCCAACCAGGTTTTGAACTGATTCGATTAGCAATAATTTGCATAAATCAAAATAACGGCAATTACCATGAAAGGTCTCTGAGAATTAAGATGGGCTTCAAATGTTGAGTATGTTGATGCATGTTGAACTACTAAATTTTGCTGTTAGTGAAGTACTACCCAAACACATTTAGTTGCTAAGGTAGATTCCCTGAAGATGAATACAGCATGTATTAATAGATTATAATTAGCAGCGTTTGCTAAGACAATCATCACTTTTAGAATTGCTCGTACATGTGGTTTGAGATTTGAACAAACCTTTAACCCTAGGTATTTGACTTTCGAGCATAACATGTCCTGCACTGTTTATGCTACATTAGAGACATAATTCATACCTCAAATTCTACAGTTTATTCTAAATGTTTTGTTTTAGGTTACACTTTATTTTGATAGTCCTTTTTAGACATTCAACTAACTATAAGAAACTTTCCAACTACATGTCAATTCTCATTAGAGTATTAGTAGACTGTTAGGTTAGGGTTAGTAGAATAAGTTGACATGTACTCGCAAAGTTACTTATAGTCAGTAGATATTAAGCAGGCAGTCTACTGATACTCTAATGACTGGTAGTTTAGTAGAGTTAGAATGTCTAAAGTGGACTATCAAAATAAAGTGTTACCCTGATTTATGATGTTCACTTGGCACTGAAAAAAAATTGGTGTAGAAAAGATTTTCACTAAGAAAATGTTAATAAATTTCACAAATAATTACAAAGAATCTGCAAGTAGCAACGGAAGTCCTAAGAGGCCATGGATTATTAATATTGTTCTTTCTTGTTTTTTCGTGATCACGACTTAATTTTCTCATGATCTCGACACAACAAAAGTTGTTTTCTCGTGATCATGACTTAATTATCTCGTGATCTTGACATAAGTTGTTTTCTCGTGATCACAACTTAATTTTCTCATGATCTCGACATAACTAAAATTGTTTTCTTGTGATCACGACTTAATTTTCTCGTGATCTCGACATAACAAAAGTTGTTTTCTCGTGATCTCGACATAACAAAAGTAGTTTTTTTACAATGATTGATTAGTTTGATCTATTTGTCGCTTAGTAATAACGTCTACAATACATAAATAAAGGCTAATCGATTACTGTTGATATTTTTCCAGAGACAGTATGCTAAACATTTTGTTTGTTTAATTAACATGTTTATATGGTCAAAGCCACACCACAAACACTTCAGAAGGATGCAGAGAACTATTCTAAAATCTTTTAGAGCTGCTTGGATTCAACTCACTTTATTTTTCTTTTATTTGAAATAAAATGATATATAATTTGTAATTTTTAGTAGTCATGTAGGATATGCTGTGACTGATATTAGGTGCGTTAGCTTGGGATGCTGTTTGAACAGAGTGTGTGTGTGTGTGTGTTTTCCACAAAGAAATGTAGAAAATGCAAAAGATTACAACACTGTAGAACATCAATGAATTAAATTAACCTATACACTTTACATATAAATCACATTTCTTATCAATTTAATGATTGACATTAAAGATTAAAAATAAGGAAAATGCACATTACAAAATACATAGTTGATATGCACAACATCCCCGCTTATTAACTAACAAACTGTACTTCAAAAATGCACAAATAAAGATATAGGTGCAAACAGAATACAGTGACGTCAACCTTGGTTTTAATAAGCAGTTAGTTTATGACACGGAACGTGGTGGTGAAACAAGCAAGAACTTAACAATACACAATAATCATATTGATTCAAGCATTTAACATTTATGAATGAATTAAATGTCAGTGATGTACAAAACTGCACACATTATAGCGATCACGAAGAAGGTCCTTATTCGGTCCCAAACGCGTACAGTAAAGCGGACATACAGTATACAACATCTCATCAGTTATATTCAGTTCTGTACTGCCACCTGTTGGCGCAGTTTTGTAACTTAGAGAACTTGTCGAGATCACAAGAAAATTAAGTCGTGATAACAAGAAAACAACTTTAGTTATGTCGAGATCACGAGACAATGAAGTCGTGATCACGAGAAAACAACTTATGTCGAGATCACGAGAAAATTAAGTCGTGACCACGAGAAAACAACTTTAGTTATGTCGAGATCACGAGAAAATTAAGTTGTGATAACGAGAAAACAACTTTAGTTATGTCAAGATCACGAGAAAATATTAAGTAGTGATCACGAGAAAACAACTTTGGTTATGTCGAGATCACGAGAAAATTAAGTCGTGATCACGAGAAAACAACTTTAGTTATGTCGAGATCACAAGAAAATTAAGTCTTGATCACGAGAAAACAAGAAAGAAAAAATATAATTAATTCATAGCCTCTTAGGACTTTCGTAAGTAGCACATTTAATTATACATTAACTTTTGAAGCAGAAAGACTGAACTAGCATTTTCTTGTAAAACTTTGAAAAAAAAATATTTTTTTCGCACTGTGATGGACAATAAAACAAATTTAATAATCCCATCGATTTACACTGAATCCAAACCATTTTTAGGGACTTGGAATACGGCTTTTTTGATTTGGGCCAGTAAGGAACCATCTAGCAACCACAGTTTTGACCTTTATGTGGCATTTTGATTCCCTTTTTACTCGACTGTACCTGTTCTGGTAATTGTCTTTAACATGATTTGCGCACTGTAATGATGAAGTGAAGCAGTAAGAGGTTGAGTGATGTAGAGCGAGGGTGTTTTGTGGTGAGTTGTGACTCTGCCGCACTGCTTCCCTCCAGGTGTTTGTTTTTGTGACTGAGGAAATTGCTCATAAATTTCAAATGACGCTTTGCAGAGAGACTCCGATTTCCCCAGATTCCCTCACAGTCAGATTTACCATACAGCAGTGAACTGGTGCTGATATTAATGGATAGCGCCCGCGTCCGCCTGCACACAAAAATACACACAATCTAATACAGTACCATAGTGACTGTTTAGGAAAATAGTTTTATGATTGAAATAATTACTGCGCTCCTACATTCTTCTTATAGCTGAACAAATCATAGCTGCATTAAATCTGTCACGTTTATTGAGAAAATTAAGTCGTGATCACGAGAAAACAACTTTAGTTATGTCGAGATCACGAGAAAATTAAGTTGTGACCACGAGAAAACAACTTTAGTTATGTCGAGATCACAAGAAAATTAAGTCTTGATCACGAGAAAACAAGAAAGAAAAAATATAATTAATTCAGAGCCTCTTAGGACTTTCGTAAGTAGCACATTTAATTATACATTAACTTTTGAAGCAGAAAGACTGAACTAGCATTTTCTTGTAAAACTTTGAAAAAAAAAAAATATTTTTTTCGCACTGTGGACAATAAAACAAATTTAATAATTCCATTGATTTACACTGAATCCAAACCATTTTTAGGGACTTGGAATACGGCTTTTTTGATTTGGGCCAGTAAGGAACCATCTAGCAACCACAGTTTTGACCTTTATGTGGCATTTTGATTCCCTTTTTACTCGACTGTACCTGTTCTGGTAATTGTCTTTAACATGATTTGCGCACTGAAGTGATGAAGTGAAGCAGTAAGAGGTTGAGTGATGTAGAGCGAGGGTGTTTTGTGGTGAGTTGTGACTCTGCCGCACTGCTTCCCTCCAGGTGTTTGTTTTTGTGACTGAGGAAATTGCTCATAAATTTCAAATGACGCTTTGCAGAGAGACTCCGATTTCCCCAGATTCCCTCACAGTCAGATTTACCATACAGCAGTGAACTGGTGCTGATATTAATGGATAGCGCCCGCGTCCGCCTGCACACAAAAATACACACAATCTAATACAGTACCATAGTGACTGTTTAGGAAAATAGTTTTATGATTGAAATAATTACTGCGCTCCTACATTCTTCTTATAGCTGAACAAATCATAGCTGCATTAAATCTGTCACGTTTATTGAATTAGCCTCCCAAATGAGGCACCACTATTTTTTGTCTCTTCAGTTGTGTTGGCAGTGATGATGTGCAATTATTAGCCAGTCCCTAAATATTATAAATGTAATATATAAATATAGAAAGAGTATATATTGTAGGTCCTTAGCTTGCCTGCAGTATGTGTGTTTATGGTGGTGTGACCCTGACTTTGCCCTCCGCTCGTGCTGTTTGTCCATGGATATGCAGAAAGGACCTCGCTACAGGAAAAGTCTTGTTTAATTTAGTCGCGATATGCTTGTGCCAGTAATTTTCTGTCATTTCTCCCTGTTGCACTACTACGACAATGACAATGACCCTGACCTTTTCTTTCTCTACTTGCCTTGCTACTCAGTTTCAGAGTCTAGCTGTTTAGTTTCAGAATATATGTATATTACATTTATATACATTACATATATTACCTGTCTCTCTACTATTTATCACATGTAGTTCCTACAGCAGACTAGCTGTTTAGTTTCCCTTAAAGAAACTCTGCTTGAGTGTAGTGTAGTTAAATGTGACTGATACTGAGGCTCTAAATTTGTGTTTAATGGTAGGATATGCAAGTACATCTTAATTACAGAAAGATCCCTGAGAATTCTGTGTGTATATCACCACTGAGTGGCAATGACGTGAACTGCATGTTAGTAAGCTGCTCACGACCCAGCAATGCCCCAGAGGAGTGTGGCTTTAGACACACCATGATTGAAAACAGAGGAAAAAGGTCATCGGATAGGGTGGCGCTGAGCGTGTAAACCAACAGGAGGGAATACATTAAACAGAACAAAGAACGAGGAGGAAAGAGCAACTGCTCTGCTCTCAGATCAGGAGAATTCACTAGATTATGTATATTTCTAGGCTGGCACACGCTGGAAATTCTGGTTAAATGCTGATGTTCCCGCTCTTCCTAGGTCTCTGCAAGAATTATGCTGAATGCTGCTGTATATCAGAACAGCTCAGCTTATTTGATTTGACGTGAGCCATCAGTCAGAGCTATGTGCTGTGTGTGTGTGTGGTTTTTTAAACCTATTCTGTCCCTGTTGGCTCTTTCTGAAAGCATTAAACTGCATCATGCTGTTGGCCATACGCATCCTTTATGTGTGTTCAGTTTTGACAGTGACTGTGTGTGTATGTCTATTCATGTGTGTACAGAGAAACACACATCAGTGCTCTTATACCTGCTGGCCTTTCTAAATGTTAGCATACAGAGTAATACTTTCAATTTATTGCTGCTTTGTATATAGTTTCATTTACTGACACTTGGTCTTTATAATTTGACCTGAAGATAACTAGGGAAGCCCTAATGTGTAATTTTGTCTGATACTGAAAGGTGATGTTATGGCAGATAGTTGATATGACAACCATTATTATTAAATATAATATTAATTTATGCATTATATAAATATTATATATATATATATATATATATACACACACACACACACACACACACATAGAGAGAGAGAGAGAGAGATTTATAGTTTTTATTATCAAACCAATATTTATAACTATTTTATGTTTTAATATGTTTACTCTAAATATTTTCAGATATTTTATTTAAAGATATAAAGATGCACACACACACACACACACACACACACACATGTATATATATATACACACACACATTATATACATATATAAGCAAATAAATTACATATCAACATTTTTGTCATTAATAATAATTAATATATTTTTTATTATAAAATATTTTTTTTATATGTCTGGCACAACAATAAAAAATATATGTAATTATAATTAATTATTATTTAAAATGTATTAATTATCAAAATATTAGCCATCAAATCACTTTAATAAATTAAAGTATGTGCTTAATCAGACCAATATGACATTATAAAAAATACTAATTATTATTTCTAAAAAGCAGTATTATTGGCCAACATGTGCCAGACAGTAGTGATGGAGTGTTTATACATGTGAAGATTTTATGCTGTGGAAAAAACTGATAGAAAAAGAATAAATAAAATAATTAATGTAGTGAGACTTTTGATTTTAACCGATGGTGTATGAAACTGAACCGATTAAGGCTTTTGGTCTCTACATGAAACCTAAGGATCAAAGCTGTACATGTAATTTAACTCATAATATTATTTCAATATCTACTTCAAGGATGTTTAGATGTTTTGCACAGAAAACAATTTGAGGATACTGATTAAAAATAAGGATTTGTGTTTGAAAGAGAGTTTTTGCCTGTGTTTTTTACCCTCAGGGTCATCACTGTGCATAATACTCACCTTAGCTTGAATTGAACACAATATTACTTTAATATCTTATGGCAATGTTATTTTAAGTGTTTTTTAAAAATATGTTTTTACTTGAAAACAGATTGAATATACTGATGAAGAGAGGGAATTTGTTGAATTCTCTGTTCATTTACCCTCAGGGTCAGTGCTGTACGTAATGTGCGAGCTTGTGGTTGACTTGTTGCCATCTCCAGTCCTGTCTTTCACACATGAATAAATTCATGCATCTCCAGCAGAGCTGTTAAAATAATTAAGTCTCTGCCGTTCACTACACTAATGTCTGATTCATTCTGCGCCACGTACGCTCAAGTGCACAAGAGGGACGCATCCAAAAATTCACTAATTTGGTGTTGGAGTGCAGGTTCAGAATGGAAGAGAGGTGTTGTGGGACGTGTTATGCTCTTTTCACCTGCATTATGAAGTCTCACTGAAGCATATCAGAATCAAGAGCTCTACAGTTCACTTCCCCTTTACGACTGGTTGTGTTCATATGCGCTAAATTTATTTTTAAGCTGGAGGCGAGGATATTATAATTCTTACCTGCCAGTAAAAGATTACCATGTGGCTGCCGTTGGTCCTTTACTGCAATACAGATATTTATGATATGAATAATGTGACTAGGGTTCAAGTTTATGAGAAAAAAATGTTTTACACACTTCTTGCGTTTTAATAAAATCAATAAAAACCCATAAAACAATTCATGTGCAGAAAATGTTAAAGACAAAGTTGTGCCAGCAATATTCTGTCCCAGCTGTTAGAAGTTATTTATCTTGTGGGAATTTGCTAAACTATTCGACTAGTTGGTGGGCTGTCTAAATGATTAGTTGACTAGTGGATATCTAACAAATATTTAACAAGTAAATAATGGGAACATTGCATACAGCAAGTTTTGGTTTTGTGTTCATATGCGCTAAATTTATTTTTAAGCTGGAGGCGAGGATATTATAATTCTTACCTGCCAGTAAAAGATTACCATGTGGCTGCCGTTGGTCCTTTACTGCAATACAGATATTTATGATATGAATAATGTGACTAGGGTTCAAGTTTATGAGAAAAAAATGTTTTACACACTTCTTGCGTTTTAATAAAATCAATAAAAACCCATAAAACAATTCATGTGCAGAAAATGTTAAAGACAAAGTTGTGCCAGCAATATTCTGTCCCAGCTGTTAGAAGTTATTTATCTTGTGGGAATTTGCAAAACTATTCGACTAGTTGGTGGGCTGTCTAAATGATTAGTTGACTAGTGGATATCTAACAAATATTTAACAAGTAAATAATGGGAACATTGCATACAGCAAGTTTTGGTAGTTTATTTATTTATTTATTGGTTTATTTAATAGGGACCATGCATATTCATGAACATTGTTGTATAAATATACACCATGTAAATATGCCAGAATTAGTAACAATAACTACTTTTCATCTGCAGTCCCTAGGCAGGTAACATAAAACTAACATAAAGACAGCCAACAATAATACAACATTCATTCACTATAAATGAAAAAATACACATAATGGTGACATATACATTTACAACAAAACAAAACAGAAATACATGGTGGAGAAGACATTGTTCATCCACCTCTATACTACATTCAATTTAACAGTGATTGTCCATAAGGCTTCTAACTGAATTTTAAAAGCAAAAACATAAATGCATTTAACATTTTGCCACCTTGTGGCCAATTCTCACAAAATTGGACAGTCAGCATCATGATAGTTATTTTTATTACCACCGGCTTCTAATTTGGCATGAAATGGAAATTGTGATCATATTTTCTTCTCTATTGTGACGTTTATCTAAATGAAATGGCTTCTTGAACAAGAAAAAAATTGAAAGCAGGGAAGGGGAAATGTACAAAGATTACAGAAAGTCACATGGATTTGATAACATGTACACAGTTAGATCTTTTATAATGAACACGGCAAAAAAAAAAAAAAAACTGATTTCATGTTGACTTTAAGAAATTAATTTACTGTCTGCTGAATTTTGATTGACTTTTGGCGAACATCATTGTTCATTTGTATGATTGATAATGTTAGCATATGTTAGCATTTCTATCAAAGAAAATGCACATCAAATGTCAACTTTTAAATGTTTCACAATTAAATGTTTGCAATGCAATCATGAGGGTTTTGTAGTTGTAGCGCCCCCTATGGGCAAAATTTGGCATGTATCTTCAGAATGTCCTGTTGTCTCAGTCTGTGTGTATGAAGTTGTGTAAAGTTTGGAATTCCCTTTCAGAAGATATAGGTCAGTTAGTCACTGTGAACCACACCCAAAAATATCAAATTTGCTAGAAACCATTTGACAAATCCTTTTGATGATCTTTTGTCACAAGTGTCTCTAGATGATAAATACCAGACATCACCCATAATGGACAAACTGCCAAGGAGCTATATATACTTTGTCTTAATTCAGGCATACTAATCATTTCTGTTGTCTTGTCATCCAACAGGAAGTTCTACTACATTACCCTTTTACGGGATCCCGTGTCTCGGTACCTAAGCGAGTGGAGACACGTCCAGCGCGGGGCCACGTGGAAAACATCCCTGCACATGTGCGATGGGCGAACGCCCACGCCGGAGGAGCTGCCCCCTTGCTACGAGGGCACCGACTGGTCGGGCTGCACATTACAGCAGTTCATGGACTGTCCGTACAACCTGGCAAATAACCGACAGGTGCGCATGCTGGCCGACCTCAGCCTGGTGGGCTGCTACAACATGTCCTTCATCCCGGAGAAGAAGCGTGCGCAGGTGCTACTCGAGTCGGCCAAGAAGAACCTACGAGACATGGCCTTCTTCGGCTTGACCGAGTTCCAGCGCAAAACGCAGTACTTGTTCGAACGGACCTTCCACCTCAAGTTCATCCGGCCCTTCATGCAGTACAACAGCACGCGGGCCGCCGGCGTGGACCTGGACAACGACACAGTGCAGCGGATCGAGGAGCTCAACGACCTGGACATGCAGTTGTATGACTACGCCAGGGATCTTTTTCAGCAGCGCTACATGTACAAGCGACAACTCGAGCGAAGAGAGCAGCGCCTAAGGAACCAGCCCGCCCTCTTCCACTTTCGTCGGACACCCAGCTTTGATCCTGCTTTCATGGATGACGCGCCGGAGTCCGAGGTGTCCCGACTGCCCACGGAGGACTACATGAATCACATCATCCACCGCTGGTAGCAGTGCTGGGGGGAGGGGGACGGTAAATACAGGTTGACGAGGAGAAAAAGGCTGCGATGCCCAGGTCAAATCCAGCGGGAGAGGAGCACGGCGAATGAGAAAGAGACAGAACTTTAGCGCCACCATCAAATGCAGCCCTCCCCCCTTCTGTTGTGCTCCAGGATATCCTTCGGTCGTCTTGGAGAGGAAGGACTCTAAATGCAGCGCGCTCTTCGCCGCTAATGCGAAGACTTTGCGCGTTAGGTCAGAAATGACTGACTAACTTAAAGCACTGAGCCTGAACTTAAAATAAGAGGTGAAGACTTCTACAGGTGCATTTGCCCATGGAAGGAAAAAACATACGTAAAAATTATCGGAATTATATTCACTGCAGATTTTAAAAGAATGAACCGAATGAAATTGTATAAGGGTATTTGCTTAAATGTCTGCTGCCATTTCAGCCATGATAACGGTCTGTCTCTTTATTTTTTTGTTTATTATGGTCTTATTTCTTTTGATTATTTTTGAAAGGGATTGTTCGTCCCGCAAAGAGGTAAAACTCACAGCACTGAGACCAACAGAGCTGCCTAACACTTATTGGATGCAATTTATTAGCTTTTCATAATCAGTGATGACTTGAAAAGGTCTGTTCTATTGTCCTTGTTTGTGTGTATTTGCACTTCGGTTGCAAATTTCGATGGACGACGTGTGGACCATAGCCATTATTTAAGCTTTCAGCATACTGTACGAGAAAATTCTGTGAGCTAAGTGTACTAATACAACCTTACCGAATGTGAGAGGTGTTTCGTTTGTCCGATCCGACAGATGTCTTGCGTGAGGTTATTGGCCGAGACAAATTCTAAGTTGTCATTAGCACTCAATCAAGGCCATTTCTTAGTAGCTGAAGCGGGAACCTGGTGGAGATCCAAAGAGGAAACTGTGTCTTATTTTACACTTAGTAAGGATGGGCTCTGTGTTTCTAAGTGAAGTCATGCACTCTAAAGACGATTGACTCAGTAATGACACCTGTGTGTCAGTCAATAGCAGGAGCGTTGTAGAGCTTGTGTGAAAGTGTGTGTGTGAAAGAGAGAGCTCGTGAATCACAAAAGCAGAATGAAGAAGCAGCAAACGCAGCCTTTATAAATGTCATCACCATTCCCAATTCCCAGAGACTACTCAATATTTAGTATGCGTGTGGATGGAGGATGACTGTGTGTTTTTGAGATTCTAAGCATTCTATTGAGGATGACTGTTTTAAGTATGCTAGCATGTTTGGGTGTTACTTTTTTCTGTGTGAATGTGTGCGAGTGTATTTCATGACCAATCTCTTGCCATGGTCCTCAGGGACTGAAGCTATTCCCAGTAAGGGGACAAGAATGATGTCACGTGTCTCCCCTTATGCAAATCTTTGAGTTGTTTGTTGTTAAAGGAATAGTTTGCACTGAGAAGTGCACAGTTCTGTCATTATTTACTCGCTCCTAATCCATGTGACCATAAAATGAAATGTGTTGCAGAATGATCAAGCTGCTCTTTTCCAAACAATGAAGGTGAATAGGGACCAGGGACGCGGGAAGATGTTTTCGATTGGGGGTGCTTTGTGTGTCCGTGTTGGGTGAAGGGGGGGCTGGTTCATTTACGTCGGTGCTTGTGCTGGGGCTGGTGTTGTTTAGATGCCGATTTTGGAAAGTTTTTGCTGGGATGGGCATTTAAAAAAATCTGATATTCGCTTTTGCGCCATTATCTCCTTGTATTAAAGTTAATCTTGTTCGCATTTTGTACAGTTCATGTCTGATACCACGCGCTAGCGTCACATGTTCATGAGGATTAGGCTAATCATCCCATATAGAAAACATCACAAGTAAAATTAATCATGTTTATAAAGATAAACATGGGTTTATTATAGCTCACTTACAATTTACATTTCAGAGATCATTACAAATAAATTATTAAATGCTAAATTATGATAATATATAAATAAATTTAAATGAACGAACTTGGCGTTGCATTTGCAACCATGTGCTGCAGCCCCCTCAGCACCCCTACTTCCCGCGTCCCTGATAGGGACTGGAGCTGTGGAGCACCAAAACTATATTTAAATTAGCCATATTTAAAGTATTCAAGTTTATTCCAATTCAGGTAAGTCATAAGGATGGTCACTTTTGAGCTAAACAGCTATAGTCCTCATTCAGTTTCATTGTACATTATATAAAAGAGCAGCGTGAACATCCTGCAAACTGTCTTCTTTTATGTTCCACTAAAAAAAGAAAGTCGTACTGATTTGAAACAACATGAGAATGAGTAAATAATGACAGAATTGTAAATTTCGGGTGAACTGTCCCTTTAAGTTGACGACTACGCAACAACTTCAGAGTAAACAGTATGTGAATAAGGTATCAGGAAGAATTACCTTGACTCTGACTCTTAAGGTGTTATGAGGGATGTTTTTACTTTACTTACTGCTCTGCAATGGGAATTTGTTTTCTCAGTAACTATAATGACAGACTACTCTTCACTTACCACATATTTAACCTAAAGTGTTGTTATGTTATTCAGGAACAAATGTCTTCTCATGACCGATCTGCATAATTCACGAATGATCTTTATGAAGGCAGCCCTTTATTAATATCTCAATGTGATGCTGTCATTCCCTACAGCTGATATGCTCTTTATGGAAACCCTCAGTGGGTTGTAGCAATTGTTGGTCTCATTGCAAAATATTTCGGTGACCAAGTGTTTCTCAGTCTTAATTCAACAATAGCACCCAGCCAATCAGAATAGAATATTGGTGTGCTTTAAAAATGGCCACTGCGTCCAACTGTCAAATATTAGGCCAGAAACATGCTCTACAGTGACGCTAACAAACCCCAGTGCTCAAGGGGGCGACACAGTCACCTTCAAATGAGTGTGCCGTTAAAGTGTTGTTATTCAGGTGACTAGCTATAGATGGTTTAACTTTTACTTACTTAGATTCTCTTCAAACTGTTGCTCAGTCATATCGGTAGTCAGTTTATGCTAAAGCCTGCTATAGCGCCCCTCGTGGTAATGCTAAGAATGCGACACACATCTGAGTTGCGTTATCAATAGCATCATTTCAGAACAGTCTCTAAAATTAAGCTAGAGGCATTTGCCTTCACCTGCTGCTCTAGAGTATGTTTCTGGCCTTATGTGAGTCTAGCAAATTGACTTCAGCTCTTTCTGAAAGAGTGTGCAAGAGCAGCACTAGCGAATCCCTGAGCTCTGCTCCCAGGTGCATTTATTCATCACATCCAGTTCATCTGCTCTGGGTATTTTTCTCATTATTTCAACAATGGATCGTAAAATACACCATTAAAAAAATGGCATTTTTTTATAAACATGTCAATGCTTCCTGTCTTCATTTTCATTTCTGCTCTGGGAAAGTGTCTCTAAACTCACATTTAAGGTATTTTCTATTTTAATGTCTAAGGGCATTGATTAATACAGACGGAAAGTTTGACTCTTCAATCAGTTTGTGAAAATGAATTAAAAAGTTTTAATAGTAAGTAATAGCATTTCAGAGGAAACCTTGAAGGCATGTGAGCAGCATTTATTAATAAAGTGTAAAATATGACTATCAAGTTTCTGAAGTACCATTACACTTAAATATGTATTTATTTAGTCATTTATCATACGCTTTTATCCAAAGCGACTTACAAATGAGGACAACAGAAGCAATCAATTGTAGTATTAAAACAACTAAAAACAGATCCAAAACTAAAACTGGTGGTGGTTGAGGAGATTCCCCCTTATATGTAAAGCGCTTTGAGTGCCCAGAAAAGCACTATATAAATGTAAGGAATTATTAATTATTATTATAAAAGCTAAAACTTTATAAATACTACCTATACACATTTTAAAAATAAAGAGATTAAATAAAAATGACAAATGCATACAACAACATTTCTAAACTTAACGTGTAAATGAAAAACAAAAAATAAAGCTAAAAACAAAACAAAATATTAAAGAACAAAAGGTATAAGAGTATAATAATTATTCTAACATAACACTAAGCCAAACACCAAAAAATAAATCTACATATACAGGTGCATCTCAATAAATTAGAATGTTGTGGAAAAGTTCATTGATTAGTTGTCATGGTGACCAGGGGGCCTGGTGTTTGCAGAAATCCTGGCATCCAGTTTATTGAGTGAGGGGACTGTGACGATTTGTTAATCTAATGAATAATTGATTTGTTAAATCAAATAAAAATTAGTGTGTCAGATTGGTCGAGATGCTACATATATATATATATATATATATATATATATATACTATTAAATGTCAAAATAATTATTTACCAGCCCTGTGTGTGCAAAGGCACAGTATGTCAAAGTCCGTTCACCTGACAGCCATCTTGAACCCCCCCCCCAAGTACAAGTTGAATATATTTATAACTTGAGCATTCATGAGTTTATTATCCTTTACTATATTTCATATAGAGTTTAATGAACATAACTTAACATAAATTGTCACTTCCTGAAGACATTAAAAACCTGTTTAATTATTCAAAATTTAAAAAATCTAGTTAAAGAAAAGAAAAACTATATATAGGTATTACATAAATATATATTAGACAATTTTTTTTCTAATGAATTGCCATTGTTGTTGTTTAACATGCAAAAATTGGCAACGTTCCTTCAAACTACATTTAAAAATATGTACCATTCAAAAGTTTGGGTTTAGTATGTTTTTTTAAATAAATTTAGCAGGGATGCATTAAGCTGATCAAAACTGACAGTAAAAGTGATTTTTAAAGGATCATGTGACACAGAAGACTAGACTAATGGCTGCTGAAAATTCAACTTTGCCACTGACAGGAATAAATTAAATTTTTTATATATATATCTATATATATATTGAGATAGAAAACAGTTATTTGAAATTCTAACAATATTTCACAATATTGCTTTATTCAAATAAAATTCAAATACTAAAGATTCTCAGGACACTAATATATTGCCTATGTACCAACATATAATATACAATCTTGTTTAGATCATCAGAAGGCGAATTCATAGATACTAAACACGGTATATGTAAGGTTATATGAATGAGTGGTTTATCGTAAGCATGAATAAAATAGTCTATAATACAACAGATTAATACAAAACAGCAATAATATACACAATGGCCTGAAGAATATGTGTGTTCATTCAAAGAAAGGTTTTCCTATGAATTAATTAGTAGAAAAGTCAATTTCTGCTCTGCCTCTCCTATGGGGACAAAGAGTGGGTTATCCTACTCACATTCCTGGGGGGGTCATAAAACCAGTGATATCATGATTAGTTGTCATGGTGACCAGGGGGCCTGGTGTTTGCAGAAATCCTGGCATCCAGTTTATTGAGTGAGGGGACTGTGACGATTTGTTAATCTAATGAATAATTGATTTGTTAAATCAAATAAAAATTAGTGTGTCAGATTGGTCGAGATGCTACATATATATATATATATATATATATATATATATACTATTAAATGTCAAAATAATTATTTACCAGCCCTGTGTGTGCAAAGGCACAGTATGTCAAAGTCCGTTCACCTGACAGCCATCTTGAACCCCCACCCCAAGTACAAGTTGAATATATTTATAACTTGAGCATTCATGAGTTTATTATCCTTTACTATATTTCATATAGAGTTTAATGAACATAACTTAACATAAATTGTCACTTCCTGAAGACATTAAAAACCTGTTTAATTATTCAAAATTTAAAAAATCTAGTTAAAGAAAAGAAAAACTATATATAGGTATTACATAAATATATATTAGACAATTTTTTTTCTAATGAATTGCCATTGTTGTTGTTTAACATGCAAAAATTGGCAACGTTCCTTCAAACTACATTTAAAAATATGTACCATTCAAAAGTTTGGGTTTAGTATGCTTTTTTAAATAAATTTAGCAGGGATGCATTAAGCTGATCAAAACTGACAGTAAAAGTGATTTTTAAAGGATCATGTGACACAGAAGACTAGACTAATGGCTGCTGAAAATTCAACTTAGCCACTGACAGGAATAAATTAAATTTTTTATATATATATCTATATATATATTGAGATAGAAAACAGTTATTTGAAATTCTAACAATATTTCACAATATTGCTTTATTCAAATAAAATTCAGCTTGAGCATAAGAGACTTCTTTTGAAAAACATTACCAACCTCAAACTTTTGAGTGGAATTGTGATCATATAAAATTTATATGATTTCCATTTTTAAATATTGACAGTTCGATATGTTAAGTCAGAAATGATGGATACATGAAAATGCACAGCAGGAATGACCCTTCGGCCCCACATACACACACACATAGCAACCAGTGCTGCCGTGAGAGACAGCATCACACCACACACACACACACACGCCACAGCAGACATCAGCCGCTGAAGCCCAGGCTATGCTACAGAAGCGGCTGACTCAGACAAGAGCGCTCTCCCTGGTAATTACAAAATACCTCCTGGCACAGATATCAAGACACGCTTCTTTGTCCTGTTGAATTGAACGGCAGAGTAGCAGCGTATCAGCAGCCATTATTGTCTGAAATGGATGGGGGTAATCACTCCGGCTCCTCTGAGTTCTGCAGGGGTAATGAATTGCCACGCTGTGTCTCTTGGACAAGAGCCACACCGAGAATCACTTGCACCCAGGCCATTGTTCTGCCAGGATATAATAAGAATTTTCAGTATGACAAATACAGTATATAGAGAGAAGATGAAGTGGCTGGGAGAAGAATTAGGAGAATTTCTATAGCTCTGCACAATAGTATTGAACCTAGATGACGAAGGGCTACAACATACTTTTGTTTTGAGCTCAACAATTGGCCTCAGCAGCTTTTTAAATTAATTGAAACAAAAAGAGGCAAAACAAATGTTCAAGCATTTTCCCATATTTTCAGGACTGGAGTGGACCAAGTAATTTTAAAGTGATAGTTCACGCAAAAAATAAATTGACTTACCTGCACCTTGTTCCAGACTTGACTTTCTTTCTTCTGTGGAACACATTTGGTCACTTATTATGAAAGTCAGTGAGATCCAATATTGTTTCAGACCCCTTTGATTATTTCATTTATATTGCAAATAACTATCCTTTTAACCATTACTATTTAAAAATCCATATTGTTGCAGTGTTATTTTGGTAACATTGATGCACCATTATAATTTTTGTTATTATTTTGAATTAGATTTTATTTTTAGATTTTTATTTTTAATGTTAGTTACATTTTAATAATTTTTATTAAATGTCTAAAACTTCCTCTGTTGTGTGGTGTCATTAAGATTATTTAACTGCTCCCGATCGAGATGGAGTGTCCCGAACTCAAATCGTAAATATCAAACATGACTCTTGATCTGGCTGCCTCTGACGTCCTTAACAATAATAACTTTGATAGGTTGACTACTAAATATTTTAATATTGAGGGGGCGACGTGTCCCTCTCAACATCTATAAAGTGGTTCCTGTCCCGATTGTATCACAAAATTCACCTCAAATGGATTTGATTCAAAACTCGACACAGTAAACTAGGTTTCAGTGGCACTGATCTATAATCATAAGTCATCAGTTGCCGCTGTAATTTACGTTACGAGTGCTCTTTGCTTCTTAGCTTATGGCTGATTTGAATGCACAAAGGGGATAATGTGGAACTGACGTGGCCATTTCACCTTTTGTGTGTGTGGTCCATACTTGGGGTGAGACATATAATTTAGCACTGGGAAATATAAGTCAGTGCCATGGAAACATGATGCCACATCCTTGAAAAGCTTTCAAACTTGATTGTTATTCCTCTCGAAAACTGCTTCTCAAGTGTTTCCTCACAGCATTTCTTGAGGAATTTAGTTCTGTTCTGTGTCGTGCTGTCATTTCCTGTCATTGTTGGTTTTGAAGGACTTCTGCAAATCGCCTCCTAATCAGGGTAATTGATTTTTATGAGCAGAGCCCTTCCCAGCAGGCTGCTGGCTTTACAGCCCCCCTCGGGTATAAAAGGTAGGCGCTCCAGCGGAAAGGTTAACAGCCACTGCAGCAAGAGGAGAGCGGCTTTGCACTATACTTTTCTCTTTTCTGTCCACAGGCTAATGCATAATGGAGCCACCTTGACCCCATAAAGCACCCAGGGCTCTCTGTCCCCTCAGAAGCGCACTTCGACCTGTCACTCTTGATCTACAGTTTAATTCGATGCCGGAGCATGCAATTTCTGCCACACCGTTACAGGTTGTGTTGCTCTACCACAAGAAAGGCCAATGGAAGCATGCATAAATATCCGGCTGAAACATCAAGCATGCCCTTGTCAGTTTGAGCTTGGGTGGCAATAGCCAAACAGATGCAGGGTGTCCAATCATGTCCGATATTGATAAACAGAGCATGGATTTTGACATCTGACCCAGCAGTGACATTAAACTATTTAGCAGTATTAGAGCATCTCTGCAGGCACTTTAATTATCATGCTGGGTAGAAACAGGAAAAATAGGCAAATATTAAAATGAGAATAGCCTAAGGCTTGGCCGCCATGGCTCATGATGCTGTGCAATTAGTCTTTTGTTTGATGTAGCAGAATTCTGGTAATAAAAAATCTTCCCAATTGAAGTTTCCGTTTAGCTGTTGTTGTTGTTTTGTTTTTTTGCAAACCGCCTGAAAGCATCATCTGTAATGCAAGATCAAGATGTAAAATACAACTTTATGAATCCCACACTCTAAAAAATGCTGGGTTAAATATAACCCAGCGCTGGGTTAAAAAGGGACAAACCCAGCTATTGGGTTGTCTTGACCCAGCTATTGGGTTGTCTTGACCCAGCTATTGGGTTGTCTTGACCCAGCTATTGGGTTGTCTTGACCCAGCTATTGGGTTGTTTTGACCCAGCTATTGGGTTGTCTTGACCCAGCTATTGGGTTGTCTTGACCCAGCTGATTGACCCAACCGCTGGGTCAAAACAACCCAATAGATTGGGGTTGTCCCTTTTTAACCCAGCGCTGGGTTATATTTAACCCAGCATTTTTTAGAGTGCAAGAAGGAAATGTATCATATTAAAGCCTAGATGGTTATTTCCTCTGACAAGATGATTGAGAATCAAATATTCATAATGAGAGACTTGTGTTACTTCATAAAAGCAGACGTGTCAATTTGAAAAAGTTTGCAACTGAGTGTATTGAAAACACAATGCCTTTTCTTTTTGAAATGAAGATTCCAAATTCATTAAATATTAAGCATTGTTTGAATTGTTCCTTCTCTTTATTGTCCTGGTTTAAATGTGTCATGCAGTGGTCACTAAGCCCATGGGAAATTAAAGGGGACAGTTATAGTAGAACCAATTCATTCAACCCATATTTTTAGACTAGTATTCCCATGGGACAGTGAGTTAGGCCACTGCTTGTCATTTAGGAGTAGGCTATTTGAGGTAATGAGGTACAAGACAGATCCCGGTTTTGTAATTTGAGATGGAACGAACTATTTATTAGTCTATTAATGAGATACATTAATTTGGGGTTCTTTTCAGTTATAAAAGGAACAATGTAAATGTTACTTTACTGTCGGTTCTACCATACAATGTGTTCAGTAGAAACAGTCAATAAATTCAGTACATGAGTACAATTCAGAGTAAAAGCATAGGCTAGTTTCCTAAAAAAAAAAAATTCAAAATAGATTTAGTATATTTTTTGAAAATATGTTTATACAATTTAAGCATGCCACTGCTTGAATATTCATAGCATCTACCCAAAGGCAATAAATACCATATAGCTTATTTATAGAAATGTATTTCTATCAGTGTAATACAGTATTACACTGAAGTAGCCTAGCTGTTTAAAAAATGATGAAAAATTGAAGCAGCTTAAAAACAGGCATCATACACAGTAGAGCGATAAAAATATAAAACAGAAAGATCTCGCAGTCAGATCTTTAGTCATTATTTTCACGCATTATCCGCAGTTTCCATTCTAACCCTAAGAGTTAAAGGCTCCTGCGCGCTCTTCTTGAGCCAAAATGGCGCCTATGACTAATTAGCTGTCTAACGTATAGCCAGTAAAAACATTGCATTATGTTGTTGTCTTTAATCACATTCCTGACATTTCTAAACCAATATCGTATTATATTTGATAAATACTGATGTTAATGTGGCACTTATAATATTATATATGATTTTGCTTATATTTAAAGCTATATTTCTGGAACGGCACAAAGAGCAGATCCTACACATGAACCGAGGGATGGACCCCTCATACCGTCCAAACATGGCAACTCACGAAGCGGATTCAAAAGCCGGTGCTGGTATGATTGCTCACATTATTCTCAGCATAATTCTGTCGCATTGCTTTTATTGCAGTGATAGTGTGCATGAATAGGCCACGCCACTCAATGCATTTTGCAACTGGGTCGAAGCAAATGTATGTGATTAGTCATCCTTGCACAGTTATAAGGACTGCCATTGCGCTACATAGATAAGTGAGCTCATTTAAACGCTGAATTCTTCTTCTTTTTAGATTATTTTCTGGTTATTGTGTTCTAAGACTTGAATTCAGTCGCATCTCATTCACATAACCTGTTACAATCGAATTGCAATCCTTCGCATTATGATTATATAAGTCATATGATACTACTTGGATTTACTTAGTGCATTTAAATTGGGCCAGAGTGCCAGTTAGATGCCATAATGATTTCATTCATCCTCGTAAAATATGCTTTCAAAGAAGTTGTTAATGCAGGAAGTTAACGAGAACCCGGAACTGCTGCTCGATGAGAACGCTGATTGGATGAGGCTAATCTCAATGTCCACGATGAGTGCTCTGATTGGCTGAGAGTCAGGTCGCGCGGCGCTCTTCAAGCTGTCAAATGAAGTGAAATACAATGCACAAACATATGGAGGCTTTGTCTGTTTACCTTTGTGATATATGTTTACGCGTTTTATGATTATTCTTTGCAAGTCTTTTATGTCAGTATATTCCAATTTGATGTGTTAAATGTAGTTAAAAGAGGACAGTTTCAACGTTTGTTTCACTCTCTTTTTGAAATGTTTAATACATCTACGGTTTAACCACTTCAGCTTTTGGAGCATTAGTAGAGTACCATTACCAGTGAGTCCCCTCCTCAAACAGAGACTAAACGGTTTCATTTTCTCAGGCTTTTGTGGGAAAATGTGGATGTTGTGTGCTGCACTGCTGGCTCTGGGCTCTGTCCACTCTGTCAATGGGGACTCAAAAGCTGTCACAACAACACTGACCACTAAATGGCCCTCTACACCACTTCTGCTGGAGGCCAGGTTAGCTTGAACACAGGCGACAGCTTATTTAATTATTTTATGCTAGTTTACTAATACTAAAATATGCCTTTATATTCTACAGTGAGTTCCTTGCTGAAGAGAGTCAAGACAAGTTCTGGGACTTCGTGGAAGCCACTCAAAATATTGAAAATGATCATGATGGTAATATTTGTTATGAATCCTGTCTTTTACTTTCATTTTTTAGACATGCCGAGGCTTGTCATCCTGTTTGTCTATTTTTTTTTATGACGCTGTTACCCTTTGAAATCTTGTATTTAAAGGATGCAACAGTGCTGTTGTGCTAAATGTCATATATTAAAACATTGTATACTTATATGCTGCAGTATGCTATGCAAAAAATTGATGTCAAGTTACTTGCGGTTAATGAAAATAGTTTTTTGCAATTGTGTCGATGCTCTCGACATGCTGTTGGCCAATCAGATTACCAAACTGTTGTCCATATTTCAGACACGGATCAGGCTTACTACGATCTGATCCTGAAGAGAGCCAGTGTGCTGCTGAGCCCAGTGCAGCTAAACCTGCTGAAGTTCGCCTTATCTCTGAGGGCCTACTCATCCACCGTCCATTCCTTCCAGCAGGTGAGTAGGGCCTCTCCACAGCTGTTTAATGTAAACTCAAAGTGAATCTCAAGAAAACATGTTTGACTCAGTTTGTTGGACTGTTTGTTTATGTAGATTGCATCTAATGAGCCTCCTCCACCTGGCTGTGAAGCGTTCTTTAACGTACATGGACAGACATCTTGTGATGCAGAAAGACTTAAAGTCATGCTGGATGACGCCTTAGAACGGTGAGTAACAGCAAGACCTGCTGTGACCCCCCCCCATCTAACATTACTAGATGATTACCCACAATTTTTTTTATGTATTTATATATTCCCAATGGTCCCATATTTTCATCCACCGTCCATTCCTTCCAGCAGGTGAGTAGGGCCTCTCCACAGCTGTTTAATGTAAACTCAAAGTGAATCTCAAGAAAACATGTTTGACTCAGTTTGTTGGACTGTTTGTTTATGTAGATTGCATCTAATGAGCCTCCTCCACCTGGCTGTGAAGCGTTCTTTAACGTACATGGACAGACATCTTGTGATGCAGAAAGACTTAAAGTCATGCTGGATGACGCCTTAGAACGGTGAGTAACAGCAAGACCTGCTGTGACCCCCCCCATCTAACATTACTAAATGATTACCCACAATTTTTTTTATGTATTTACATATTCCCAATGGTCCCATATTTAAAAAAAAAAAAAAAAGTAAAAATACCAGTTCTGTCACCAGTGAGTAAGCCTGGTAAAGTTACTCACAAAATCAATTTTTAAATGAGCCCACTCTCTTGGGTATGCTTGAAAATGTTGCTAATCAGGACTCAAACAGAAAGTAAATAAGGCACTTTTTACACACAAGCATAAAAATAATTTACCACTGTAAAATTTAGCAATTTAGAATTTTACATGTCTAGACTAGCATCGAAATATACATATTTAAGCTACATAAAATATTTTTACTGTTATAAATTATTTTGTCTCATGTCTGGGCTATTTAAATAGTGAGGGTAAAAAGTACATTAAAACACTTAAAACCTACACTTTCCCATATATAAATACATTTAAATTAAAGTATTGATGTTGTTCAGTGTCAACTAACCTAAACACAACCAAACCTTTTGTTTAATATAATAGATTTGTTAATATATATATAAATAAATCTGCATAAATGTCAACAATTCTGTGTTTTTCTGTCAATATGGGGTGCTGTGTGTACATTAATGAGGAAAAAAAATTAACTTAAATGATTTTAGCAAATGGCTGCAATATAACAAAGAGTGAAAAATTTAAGGGGGTCTGAATACTTTCCGTACCCACTGTATATATATGTATGTATATGTGTTTGTGTGTTTGCATTTTAAATATTTTTGTATTTATTTATTTTCAGGCCCAAGCCATACCTGTTCAAAGGTGATCACAAATTCCCCTCAGCCAATCCCGATGCACCCGTTGTGATTCTTTATGCTGAGCTGGGCACCAAAGAATTCTCCAGATTCCATCAGCTGATGCTGGCCAAAGCCAACAAGGGCCTGATCACTTACGTTTTACGTCACTTTCTGTCTGTGAGAATTAAAACTCTTAGTATTTGAATGATAAAGGGTTTAAATACAGTAAAACTGATCTTTTCAACTTGAGATGAATAAGTCTTCCATATTTTCTGCCACCCATGCAGAACCCCAGCAAGAGTAAAGTGCACCTGTCTGGATATGGAGTGGAACTGGCCATCAAAAACCAAGAGTACAAAGCCAAAGATGACACGCAAGTTCAAGGTATAATATATAATAAGTCAAAAGTCTTTGTCTTGTGGATTTGAAAGAAAGTTGTAAATACAATTAAATTCTTTAAATACAGATATTGTCTAATTAGCAAGCTCATTTATCTTTTCTCCACTTTTCACAGCTGGAGCTGATGTGAATGCCACTGTAATAGGTGAAAACGATCCTGTGGATGAAGTCCAGGGCTTTCTGTTTGGCAAACTCAAGTAATTTCAAACTGTATAAACATAAAGGATTGCTCTCCATTGACTAAAATGCATCCCTGTGTTTGAAATTACATAACAGTGTATCTTAATAGCACATGTTGTTTTTGCCAGGACCAATTATCCTGAACTTAAGGAACAGCTGAAGGAACTCCGGAAGCATTTGATTGAGAGCACCAATGAGATGGCCCCACTTAAAGTCTGGCAGATGCAAGGTGAGTGTTTCTGAACTGGTGGAACTTCCGACAAATATCAAATTTACATTAAACGCTTGTTGGCTGCAGGTATTTATATTGATGCAGAATGTCACAAGAGATGTGTGCTACAGTGTTTTTACCACGGTTAAGGTAGTGGAGCCTTTTGTACCATTGCTTAAACACATATTTGGTACACTTATTTTAATGCCACTACTTCAAGGCCTTTCAAGCTCAATTATTTTATTACCTGTGACTAAAGGAGCAGTCGGGTAACTCGATAATCATTCAGACGGTATGCAAATGGTACGTTTTCACATTGTTAATTAGCTGTGGTTCTGCTGGCCTTGTGCGGTTGTCAAACACAACTCCCTCTAGCCCAGAGCTCATTACTGCTCTATCAAGGTAAACTCATCAGAGACTAGTCACATTTAGCAAAACCTCTGAGCCAACACACACACAGTTGAACGTACTATTCCCAGCGGTACTGGAAAAGTGCTTTGGCACATCAAATTCATTATATGTAGAATCTGAGAAATTGGCATGTCATATACATGGCTATTTCAAATTAGAACGTGAGTATTTCAGGAGCAGAAATGCAAGGTGGAATAACATGTGTTCTTTATCCTTCTCCTAAAGATCTCAGCTTTCAGACTGCCGCCCGTATCCTGGCAGCTCCCTCTGTGGATGCTCTCAATGTCATGAGGGATTTGAGCCAGAACTTCCCCACCAAAGCTAGGTAAATAACCACCTGTCCATCACAAACACTGAGTCCTAACCAGACATGATAAAGCAACCAAAATCTTGTATCCTCTAGGTTTTTCTTTGTTTTTTAATTTTGAAATATCATTGGTCCCGAAATCTTACTCCACTCAGCTGTATATTTAACATTGAGTATGTTCTGATTGGCTGAGATTGTAACGCTTCGCACAGCATTTCACTTTCAGCAAAGGCTGTAAATTGATGCTGGAAACACTGTGTCCTAACCAGGTGTGACATAACGTGTTTATATGTGGCGTACAATTTATTATTTCACCTTCAAAAGCCACTTTTTTTGTGTTTATTCATTAATTCCTCATTGGCTCTATAGTAGTAGGTGCTTTTCAGTTCAGAAACCCTGGCAACAGACTGCTCAAGTCATCAGAAAGCTTATTCCGAGCTGGATGTTTTTACTGCCTTCTAAGGTTTAATTAACACTTTAAGGGGAAAAAACAAGCCGTCAGCAGTTATGATGAAAGTGATATGCTTTATTTGGCTCAGACAGCGCAGCCACAGTTGGGTTTTTTTGGCAAATGTTTTTTAAATGTGCCGCCCACACTAAAATGGAATTTTGCTAAAGTGATCCTTGACATCATGGAGTCTAATACACAGTCATGTATCACCCAGAGCAATTAACTGCAGCTCTGACTCATCGACTATATCTGAATGTAGACTTGCATGACGTCAGTGAAAGCAATCTCATCTCTATCTAGTTAAACAGCTTTGTTTAAAACAGTCAGCACAGACATTTTTACGCAGATTACAGTAGTCTATGCATTCAAAATTCGATTATAATGAAGCACCATGATGAACTAATGAATCGTTTTCAGTATAACCACTCACATTTCTCTATCCCCTCTCAGGTCCATAACAAAAACGGTGGTTAATTCAGAGATCCGGAAAGAGATTGAGGAAAATCAAAAGGTGAGGGCTACCATTGTCCTTTTTTCATGTTCCCAGAGTCCTTTTCTCAAAGCTGTAGCATCAGCAGGTTTTTTCATTCTCAGATAATGGACTCAAAGAAGGGCCCATCAAGTCTTTGTTTTTTTGCCTCATAATTCACCAAGAAAAATCTTGACAAAGTCTTACAATGATCCTCTCTTTCCTTATATTAAAACCAGTCTAAAATGAAAAAAAATTAACGTTAGTTAGTTTCCTTACGTTCCTCTGTATTGGAACTTGTGTAAACGCTTTTGTTTTGTCGCTGAAAAGGTAATGAATTAAGTAATTGCAGCGAATGCGGTTTATACGTGGCTTCGTTCATTGTTTCGGTCATTTCCTTTCTGTGATTAAAGCTGTTTCTTGCCTCTTGTAATGAGGACGTGTAACGGACCTGCTCCTCATTCCTCACTGTAATTGCATGCTGGGAAACTTGACGAATGGAGGCTCTTTAAGGTTCTCTAATGAGCTCCCTCACTCTAATGCATGTGCCTTTAGCGAATAACAAACATGAGTGCCACGGATAAAAGCATGAATATATAGAGTGTAAATGGCCTAAGGCTCGGAAGTGTCTGTTTGAATTATAGATCATATTGCGCATCTCTTTCAACTTCTGTTCTGCTCTAAGAAGTGACAGAAACATGTGTTTCATCCAGGGATTAGCAACCCACAGGGCTTGGGAGGTTATATTAAGGCTAATTGTGAATATGTCATACCTAATGTCTCCCGTTCTTATTTCTCCTCTAGTATTTTAAAGGGACGTTAGGTCTCCAGCCAGGGGACTCGGCTCTGTTTATAAATGGACTCCATATTGACCTGGATGTGCAGGATATTTTCAGGTAAGCAGCTGGATTTGTTATTTTTTTCAAATTACATATTATATATTTAATATAAATATTACATTATCATCAATAATTATTTATACTTAGAAGAAGTCTAAAAAGTAATGATTTAATAATAAAAATGTAACTAAAATAATAATACAGTATTTAATATTTACCTATATTATACACTACTGTTCAAATGTTTGGCACATGATTGTATGTTTTTGAAAGAAGTCTCTTATGCTCACCAAGGGTGCTTTTATTTGCTCAAAAATACAGTAAAACTGTAATATTGTGAACTATTAATTCAATTTGAAATAATTGTTTTCTATTGGAGTGTATTTTAAAATGTAAGTTATTCCTGTGATGGCAAAGCTGACTTTTTTTTTCAGGATTCTTTGTTCAGTAAGGTTCAAAAGAACAGCATTTATTTGAAACAGTGAACTGAATTTGAAAATGCCTTTGCTGTTACTTTTGATCAATTTAATGCATCCTTTCTGAATAAAAGCTTTAATTGCTTAAAAAAAAATACTTCCGGACCCTAAACCTTTGACTGATGTGTTATATGCCTTGCAATAATATAAGTTATGTGTATCATAAAGTGTGATGTATTTGTTATTGTCATGCTGCAACCCTGTATACTGTGTGTTTTTTGCAGTGTTTTTGACGTGTTGAGGAATGAGGCAAGGGTCATGGAGGGCCTGCGTAGTCTGCTCGTAGACACACCCTACATCCACGACATCCTCAAACTCAACATCCAGCCCTCAGACTCTGACTACGCAGTGGACATCCGCAGCCCTGCTGTTAACGTTAGCCACATGTTGTTGTTTTTTTTGTATAGCTGTTTTCTGGGAGAGACAATAGAGAATAAACCCTTTTTTCTCTTTCTCCAGTGGATTAACAACCTGGAGACAGATGGCAGATATGCATCCTGGCCCTCTAATGTGCAGGAGCTGCTGCGGCCCACCTTTCCTGGAGTCATTCGACAGATCCGGAAAAACTTTCATAATCTGGTAAGTATTGCAGGTGCTTTATAAATATGACAGTTTCCGTCAGACATTAACAATTCACAGTGTAAACCCCACACAGATCTAAATTCTGCAAATCATTTCAGAATATGTATGATGTTCTGACAGGTGATGATTCTGGATCCGACTCTTGAGAACACGGCAGTGCTGATCAGTGTGGCTGAGATGTTTTACAGCAACAACATCCCACTCAGGTCAGTCTGAAAATAGACCGAACATTATTACAAGAAGGTGATTGTTTAACAATGCATTTGAGCCATAGTGCTCCCGCAGGAAAGCAGGTTCAAATCTGGTCATTTTCTTGTGCCATTCTCACCCCTTCATTTAACTTTTTCAGTATCTCTCAATATATAATAAAGGCATTAAGACCCATAAATATTTTTTGTATATATATTCTGTAATTATAGACTTGAAGTGGTTGGTCAACTCTGTAACCTGTCAATGGAGTTATTGTGTCTCTCTCTGGTGATTTCTGTGTTTCTGTCTGTCTGCAGGATTGGAGTGGTGTTTGTGGTGAATGATTCTGATGAGGTGGATGGGATGCAGGATGCTGGTGTGGCTCTACTTCGAGCTTTCAACTATATTGCTGATGACATTGACAGCCAGATGGCCTTCGATGCCGTCATATCTGTAAGTCAACAACGTCATCAGTGCTTCATACAACACCAAATTAGTTGTGGACAGATATGAGTTTATGTACAATTATATAGGCTATATTTTTATATGATTAAAAATTTACTCTCTTGTTATTTCTGTACTTCTTTTGTATATTATTTACTGCCACACTGGCATATAGGTTTGCCAAACAGACTTTGAAATAAAATAAATTTAGATTTTAATGAAGAGGGCAGATGAATGTCTGTCCAAGGATGTGTTGTGATCATCTTGTGTTTTTCAGATGTTGAACAGAGTTCCCAGTGGAGGCAAACTGAAGGTGGAGCATGTGGTGGGCGTGTTGGAGAAGAGATATCCTTATGTAGAGATCAGCAGCATCCTGGGGCCTGACTCTGCCTACGACAACAACAGAAAAGTGAGGGATTTGTTTTTAATGTGTGTGCTTTGAATATTTAAGCAGTACCCCATTTCAGATGTCATATTCTTGCATGAGACAGAATATAGTGGATGTGGTAATGATTGGGTCAACTGTAGAGATTAAGGTTGCAATTGTCAGCCAGAGGTGGTTCCTGTACTAATAGCTCTTTGTGTCTCCCAGTAACCATAACCCTTATTGAGGTCATATCTTTTATGTCTCCACAGGAGGGAAAGGCATATTATGAGCAGACTGGTGTTGGCCCACTGCCCGTGGTGTTGTATAATGGAATGCCTTTACAACGTGAGCAGTTAGACCCAGATGAACTTGAGACAGTCGTCATGCACAAGATTCTGGAGACCACAAGTTTTTTTCAGCGCACCGTCTACCTGGTGAGAATTGCATGTCTGTCACCCATAGACTCTATGGTGTCTTTTTTTGGGTTAAAAAGTTACACATTATATAATTGCACTCTTCCCCCCCAAAAAAGCTAAAACCCATCATCAGTTGGCTATATCTCTCTGTTTTCCAGAACAGTTATAATGGAAACAATCTAGTTTTGTAAAGTTTCAGAACTCGTTTACAGAGTAGTTAAGGTGCTGTGCACTCTGTAGGCTTGCATGATTAACTTTTTTATTATACATATATATATTATTTAAGTATTTATTGCCAGTTAAGATTCTGCAATAAATAAAATGCATAAATACATAAAACTAAAGTAACATACATTACATTAATCCATATCGCAGGGATACTGCAGGTGTGTATATAAAAAAAATAATAATTGAAAAAACACACACACACACACATTTTTGCATTTGTCTGAAGTACAGTTTAGGGTTATTTATTGTCAGTGTCATCTTTCAAAATGCTTCCCATGATCTTTTCAGGGTGAACTGAACAGTGACCATGATGTGGTGGATTTTATCATGAATCAGCCCAACGTGGTCCCACGAATCAATTCCAGAATCCTGAGCACCAGCAGGAATTATCTGGACCTTGCTGCCACCAGTAAGTTTTTGTCTGATTGGGCTCATAGCAAAATTGTATTTCTTCAGTGTTTTGCTGCTCTCCGGTTCTTTTCTGTTGAATCATAAATAGCTTTTCTTCTTGTAAACGAGCTAGTTTGAAATATATACAACACGTAGGCTCTCACAGGCTCTCGGGAATGAATATCTGCCTCATTGTGAATTCTGTGCTAAATGTCTTGTTTGTTCTTGATAGCCCATTTATTTACAAAAACGTGCAAATGAGACTGCGGCAATGATATTCATAAACTGCTTTGTTTTTGCAAGGAATATGAAACTGAATTTTAATAGCTTTTGAATAGCATATTTGCAGTCTTTCAGGAAGCTGAGAAAAAGACTCATTTCAGTCTGAACTCGAATAGCACTTGATGTTCTGAAATAACAGCATTTCAAATAACTTTGGTTGGATTCAATTATGAATGTGAATGTACCTCTAACAGAGAACAAAGCACGACCTTATTTTCATTTTCTTCCCAAGTGTTTGCCATCACCTGACCTCCAAAAAAAACAAGTCTTTTCTTTTCTAGACAATCATTTTATTGATGAATATGCACGTTTCCTCTTTCTGGACACCAAAGACAAGAACGCAGCGGTGGCCAACAGCATGAATTACATGACAAAGAAAGGTGAGGTGATTGCTGCTATTGATCTCCATGAGAAACTCAGTTATTCCAACCTTCTGCTGATCTCTTGCCTATATAAATATGAACCATGGAGGGTTACTCTATGGGACCTTTATGAAATATGTCATTTCTGGTTGTTCTGTCCATTTTACATTATTTACCAGGTGCACATTGCGGTTATGGCAAAACAGACCAAATTTCAGAAGTTGTCAAAGATATTTGTCATAAGAGAAAAATCGGCAGTTTTACCACCAGATTTATGAAACATGACAAATTAGCGTGAGCCCATAATCCCATAAAAGCGGCGATTGGAGTGGAAAGTTCTCTGGGTGATCTGCTGACAATGACCAAATTGTCAAGAACACAGATGCAGCCAGATCATTTCCATAATGACAATGCAGTCTACCAAGAGCAGTGCAAATTAGCATAGGGTTGCAAACAAGCAATGCAGATGTTAATCAGGTGCAGTACTAACATTACCGGTGCAGAATGGGTTAAGACATGCATTTTTTGGGTGTTAAATAATGGTGCAAATACCTGTAAATTGACTATCGCAAATCTTAGTAAATCACTTTGCATGATCTAAATATTATCCTCCAATAAGTCTTGCATCTGAAAGAGAAAATCCTACAAATGTATATGCAAAAAGTTCATGCCTTTTCATTGCAAATTTTTCACTGTCTTTCACTGTAAATCCCGACAGTAGTGAAGGTTTGCATTAGTGCAAGTGCTTAGTAAATCTGGCCCTTGGTTTGATAAGTGTGACATTCTCACCAAGAAATAGTAGTTGATACTAGCTTGTGTTTATTATGTATGTAACTAGTATCTCTATTTAGTTTTGCCTTTGTATTATAATGTAAAAATATCCTTCAGTTCGCTTTGGAGAATGAACAGTCAAATGCAAATGAAGATGACTGACATGGATTGGTGACTTAAATCACCCAGTCAACACTGTCTATCATGACCAAAGTTTTGGCTGCCATATCTGTCACACAGTCTGACATGAAAGACACTTAATGTCGTACAGTCTGTTTTGTCTTTTAAGCAACATTTCTCGGAGTCTCGTTATATAATCTGACAGGCAACCCTCACAGAGAACAGAAAAAATTGCAGTGTACACCTGGCTTTAGACACGGTGTACCATTAAATTCTGCCTTTATTTGTGTTTTTCTTGAACGCTGTTTTCAGGGATGTCAACAAGGGATGCTTCTGGTAATTGCATTGAGCTGTTATACTCACTTCACTGACAACCCACTTCCCATAGATCTCATCTAAACATACAGTGCCCGACTGCAAATATAGTTAGAAAACGCCTACATTGCCATCATTAACACAACACTATCTGTTGCTTGAAGGAATATTCCGGGTTATTTAAAACGTAATGTCTGTGTACCACATCTGTGGCATGCTGTCGGTTACCACAGGAAATAATTTAGACTCTGTCTCTCAGTTTGTGTGCACAAATGGGAATGCATTTACGGGAATACACTTATAATAGCAAAGCCTAGCAGGTCAGTGTGCAGCTACTTTGAGTAAATATCTATAAATATTTAAAATGTCTATTTTACTATCACACTGTTTTGAAAGTACAAACATGAAAATGGTTCAGATGCACTGGTATGTATACAAGGATGCCACGATGAAAGTATGAAAGGGATGTGACATAATATATAGAAGTGAAATCACATCAGTAATACAGAATCAGAAATCTGTCCATCTAGAAAAGTAGTCCAACCTCTAAAGGACAATTCAGACAAATTTACAGCTACATGTAAGGTTACCGCTTGAACAAAAATACAAGCCTCGTATTCTTAAATGCTTTGGACTGCTAGACTTCCATTAGAAACCAAGTGCATTCCTCTGAATAAGGTTTTGTTGTTTAAAATATACTGAGCGACAACTCTTTAATTATTTTCTGTGGTCATTGACAGTATGCCACTGATGATATTGATATCTAAAGTTGTAAATGTCCCAGAATATTCCTTTTTAAGTGTTTCTGCAAGTTTTAAGATTAGTTTCTTATGGTTGTTGTTGTTGTTTTCCTTTAACCAAGTGAAGAAGTTTTCTGAAGCTTGCTATTGATTTAAGCACAGCAGTGCATTTGTCATCTGTCAGAACTGTCAGTGTTTGATGGATGAAAGAGAATCTCTTTCTATCCTGTGGCCCCCTGTAATATCTTTCTTTTACAGACGTTTACAGGTTTATATCTAGGTTGAAATTGCCTGTCTGTCTTTGTGTGCCGCTTGGGCACTTCAGATACATCTTGCCTTTTTAACGGTTAAAACCCAAGACAAGCCAGAATGCTTTCAGTTCCTCACATCATGTTCACTCACCTTTTTAGATTGCATGAGGAAACAGCATGTCTCATCTGTGTGTAACTTCCTTTAGTTCATGTGTCTGTCCTTCTCTGACTTGCAGATGATGGCATCATCCGTCCAGTGACTTTCTGGGTAGTGGGCGACTTTGACCAGCCCTCAGGACGACAGCTGCTGTACGATGCTATACGTCACATGGTAGGACAATGTCACTGAGCCAGTTCCATCAATGTTAGCAGTTAAAGATAAAATCTCAAACGCAGTGTACAAAATTTACTTTTTGCTACAGCTGTCTGTGTCTGATGAATTGAAGACATTTACTGGCAATTTCGTTATATTGTTACTAGTACTTCCGTTATTTGTGAATCTAATCTAAATATGTATTCACACAATGTGGCATTAAATTTCACTGCAGTATTTGTATATTAGTATGTATACAAATTAATGTAATTATCATAAAGCTGAAATATATTTTAATATATATTTACATAAAAATGTAAACAAGCACACATATAGCTTTGATCCTTACTGATTATATTTTATTTGATTTTATATGCACATTGTTTGGATTATTTTTTTTCTTTGTCTTGGCATTTGGCAAATATTATTTTTGGACATGCATTCATAGACTCAAGCACTGGCATTCTTATTTTAGTATTATTTGTATACTATTATAGTATTTATTAATTCACTTTAATTTTAGTGTTAGTCATTCTGTTGTGTGCTTCTGTCACTTTTATTAGGTTATTTCAAATATTTATTTTAAGCTTTGTTTTGTTACTATTTCAGATAGTTGCAAAGACAACATTTATAATTTACTTCTATAGTAAATTATATTATATTATAATATAATTTACATTTATTATACTTTTTTTCTTTAAATGTTTCATCTAATATTTATGTTGTTTTATTTTGCCTTTATTTAAATGAAAACTAAAAATATTGTAAAATATTCATTTTACTTAATAACAACAATGTATATTTCAAACACTAGACCTAGTATTCTATTTGTAAGGTTGTCTATAACAACTCTTATTTATATTTTTATAACTGCTTTAATCTTTAAATGTGTGTGATAGAGTGGAAAAACAAGTCTAAACTAATCATAATTTGATGTCTTTTTTTTTACTTTAGAAAACCAGTAATAATGTACGATTAGGAGTGATCAATAATCCCAGTGAGAACCCGTCTAATGAGAAGAGCCTAATTGCTCGAGCCATATGGGCAGCCATGCAAACCCAAACCGCCAACAACGCCAAAAACTTCATCACCAAAATGGCTAAAGAAGAGACTGCACAGGCTCTTTACAGAGCTCTGTGTCTGAGACCAGCTGTCGGTGAGAGCAGGTTCATTTCGTTGTCTGTACCTTGACTCATGTCACTTCCTGTTTCTCTGTGTGCCCACTCAGGTGTTGAAGCAGCTGGTCAACGTCAACCTGCGAGTGTTCATGAACTGCCAGTCCAAGCTCTCTGACCTCCCACTGAAAAGGTTAGAGGAGAGACACTGTCAGCACATGCTCCATTATAGAGTCACCTTCACATTTCACTGCATACTTTGAACTTTTTACATGCTACAAAAGCATGGGGCATGACAAGATATAATTTACTCTGAAGTGCTACATTATTGTTTTAGGCTAGCTGATATTTTTAAATATCTTATGATATTTTTGTGCAATATTTTTTTTTTCTCCTTAGTTTTTATCGATATGTCTTGGAGCCGGAGATTTCGTTTATGGCGGATAGCAGCTTTGCTCCTGGTCCGTTGGCTAAGTTCTTGGATATGCCACAGTCGCTGTTGTTTACCCTCAACCTAAACACCCCTGAGAGCTGGATGGTCGAGTCTGTCCACACACGCTACGATCTGGATAACATCTACCTTGAAGAGGTAGGAATTCTCATCACTCTCACTTACTCATGAAATCTAGGTCAAATAAGGTAAAGAGTTGGTTGTTTTTTTTTTCTTAGGTTTTCAGAATTATTCATTAACCATGTCAAGCCTGACATATAAAATAATAATAGTACGTTATACTTTTTTATTCAAACTGTTTATAGTTTATTTACAAAAAAAAAAAAAAACATTATTATTATTAATTTTTGCATATGCAGTTTTTATATATATATTTATTTGATACATAAGATTAATTTATTGATAATTGCTTCAGAATAAATTGTTTACTCCACCAAAAATCTCAGTGATGCAGTTATTTTGTGGGGATATTTTGTATGGAATATTGTCTGCTGACATGAAAAGTTCACTGTATATCATAGCAATAAATACCATTTATTACAGCATTGATATTTTGTTTTCTTTTTAATTTATACACACTAAATATTACATATGTATGTAATAAAATGTGTTTTTGTGTTACAGGTTTTCGTCTTAAATTTCATATAAGGTGGTATTAAAAAGGTCTTAAAAAGTCTTAAATTTAACTTGTTCAAGTCTGCAGAAACCCTGATTGTTGTTATTATTATTATTTATTATTATTTTTTTACTAAATGCATTTTAATTGTGTTATATTACACGTTTTATTAAGCATATTCATTATTGTGATCATTAGTAATCAAGTCATATCCTCTTATTTGCAGATTGACAGTGTCGTGGCCGCTGAGTACGAGTTAGAATATTTATTACTGGAGGGTCATTGTTTTGACGTAACAACAGGTCAGCCACCCCGTGGGCTGCAGTTCACTCTGGGCACTGCCTCCAACCCTGTCATAGTCGACACCATCGTCATGGCCAACCTGGTGAGTGGACATCACAGATTCATCTGGGAAATAATTGCTGGTTTTCTTAGAGGTCACTGTTGCTTACTGAGACCGGTCTTTAATAGGGTTATTTCCAGCTGAAAGCAAACCCAGGAGCTTGGATTCTCAGACTGCGGAAAGGCAGGTCGGATGATATCTACAAAATCTACAGGTACCCTATTATGGCGTGTCAGACGTCTGTCTCTCTTAATGTCCTTCTGTCTCTTCACTTGGTTGGTCGGTTCACTGTTTTAATTCCCCTGTCACAGTCACGATGGCACAGACTCTCCAGCCGAAGCTGATGATTTAATCGTCGTCCTTAACACCTTCAAGAGCAAGATCATTAAAGTGAAAGTAAGTAATGGGTGTCTGATCAGGTGTTGGGGTGAGGGCACATGCGAGGTCTTTGTCTCTGTAGTTTGAGGGTATTAGCAGAGATAAATGTGCTCAGGTGGCTGTAGACAAGAGCAAGCAAGATATTCCTTCCATTTCTGCTCAACTGGAGAGATGGAGAGTGAGAGAGTGTCTTTACTTTTCCAGTATATACTCTTAATATCTGACAAGCTGTCAACATGTCAGCCGTTGTGTGGGCGTGTGTCCAATGTGAGGTCTGCTGCTTACTGTGGGGCTGAGGGTGGATTAAGAATGTCGACTGGGATGAGTGTGTTTATATATATCTGAATTTTTGACACGTTGTGGCTTTATGTATACAGCATGGGCTAGAGGGAATGTGCTTGTTTATGCAGCAGTGCTTGTCTCAGGGTTTGGATTATTGTTTCCTCATCAAAAGATGGCAGTTGTGTTCACTTCACATCACAATTAATTTCACCTGCCAGTGGCTGGTACATTCAGAAATAAATTAATTAATAAATAAACTTACTGGTTGTGAAACTGTATTTTGCATTTGATTTGAATTTGTTTATCCCTATAACAAATTATTTTATTAGGGAGTAATTTGGAATGTCGCTACATGGAGTTTTGGAGTTGCAACAATACAGAAAACACTTTTAGCTTCCTAGTTAAACATCTGAGATAGAAGTTATTAAAAGATGTACACTTCCATTCAAAAATTTGGGGTTGGTAAGATTTGTTGTAACTTTTTTCACATGTTAAACATGTACTTGTTTAACCTTGTTACACGTTACATGTACTTACTATAGTAATAACAGTAAATGATACATAGTTACAGGAAACCAAACCTAAATCAATCCTAACCCTAAATTCCTCATCAAAAGATGGCAGTTGTGTTCACTTCACATCACAATTAATTTCACCTGCCAGTGGCTGGTACATTCAGAAATAAATTAATTAATAAATAAACTTACTGGTTGTGAAACTGTATTTTGCATTTGATTTGAATTTGTTTATCCCTATAACAAATTATTTTATTAGGGAGTAATTTGGAATGTCGCTACATGGAGTTTTGGAGTTGCAACAATACAGAAAACACTTTTAGCTTCCTAGTTAAACATCTGAGATAGAAGTTATTAAAAGATGTACACTTCCATTCAAAAATTTGGGGTTGGTAAGATTTGTTGTAACTTTTTTCACATGTTAAACATGTACTTGTTTAACCTTGTTACACGTTACATGTAATAACAGTAAATGATACATAGTTACAGGAAACCAAACCTAAATCAATCCTAACCCTAAGGTTAATCCGAACCGTAATTCAATAATAAGTACATGTTGTTAATTAATATTTCTCAGTACTTAAGTGTACAGTTACATTGTAACACAGGCATCGTAAAATAATGTAACTAATTTTTCTTATGCTCACCAAGACTGCATTTATTTAATCAAAACAGTAATATTGTGAAATATTACAATTTAAGACAACTATTTTCTATTTGTATATATTAAAAAAAATCGAATTTATTAATGTAATGGCAAAGCTGATCAGTAGCCATTACTAGTATTCAGTGTTTCATGATCCTTCAGAAATCATTCTAATATGCTGATTTGGTGCTTAAAAACATTTCTTCTTATTATTATTATTAATGGTGAAACTAGTTGTGCCACTTAAGATTTTTGTGTAAACCATGATACATTTTTTTCATGATTCTTTGATGAATTGAAAGTTCAAAAGAAAAGCCTTTATTTGAAATAGAAATGCTTTTGAATAAAAGTATCGATTTCTTTAAAAAATAAAAAAATAAAGTCTTACTGACTCCAGACTTTTGAACAGTAGTGTAGATGGGACACCAACCTTTTAAGTAGGTCATTTGCATATCTTTGATTAATTCGTGCTAGCAAGGAAGCCGATTCTACATTACATGCTTATGTTATTGCATTGCATTCAAACCATGCTTTATTTTGCAATTCCAAACTAGCTAATAACTCCAGTTTATTTACTAATGAATTTTCTACCCTGCCTGTCACCCATGTCTCACAGAACCAGATCTTGTCAAGTCCTTGATCAGAATAACCTTATATGTTTAACTGTCTTAAACCGCACGTGACTCCCAGAATGTTGCAATCACATGTGCTCGACATTAGTGCTGAGGGATTTCATGCATAGATTCTGTTGCCCTAACTCATGTTTGCAGGTGCAGAAAAAGCCTGATATGATGAATGAGGAGCTTCTAAGTGATGGTACCCATGAGAACGACTCTGGATTCTGGACATCTCTAACCAGGTACAAAGTGTTGCCTGTTGAGTTCTACTGTTGCGCTCACTTACAGTATTTGTCTATTAATGGTTCGTTCTCTATCTCTTTCAGAGGATTTACTGGTGGTTCAAAGCCAGAAGAACCCAAACAGGAGAAAGAAGATGTCATTAACATTTTTTCTGTGGCATCTGGCCACCTGTACGAGAGGTTCCTCAGGTAAACAGCTGCTTTGCGTTGGATTTTACAGAGCCAGCATTGCAAGTGAAAATTACTCTAAATGTGAAGAAAATATTTGGTCACACCTATGCAAGTAACTTGAATACACTTGATGTTGCTTATATAATGACATAGAATAAAATCTCCCTGCTTTCATCCAGTACAATATCCAGTAAAACAATTTTGATCATTTACATAAACATATAACGGCTTAACAGATCATTCATGAAAATATATTCAAATAGTTATTAATGTCATAGTTATTAAAGCTTGATTATTGTTTTAATATTCCTAAACTACTGGCCTGGACTGTCGTTGTTTGCATAGACAAAACATGTTAGCACAGAGCCCTGTTCATGTTCTTAAATAAATCGTGACATCTCTGCTATGACAAATATATGACTTTAATATTATTCTTGTGCAGCAGAAATTGCTACAGTTTTGACATGTAATACAGACAAGTCCTCTTGTGTATATCCTTATGTGATATTAAAAAATGACACGCATGCGTCTTCTAATTTCACATATTAAGAAATTGCAATAACTTTTATGTGACCGCGTGGCTTGGGTCACATCTTGACTTTTTGTGACATTTTCCTCTTTATAAAGTTCTGTTTAGGCCTGTTTTCAAATGCTGATCTTTGTGACTTGCTATGTCTCATTAGCAGCAATGTTATTGGTTGTGTAATGCAGCTCAGTTTAGAAGGTCACTCGCATAATTCTTCTGCGGCCTGTCACTGCAGGCACTCTGTGTTGAGCTTTGGCCTCTCTCTGTCTCTGCAGGATAATGATGCTGTCTGTGATCAAACACACCAAGACACCCGTCAAGTTCTGGTTCCTCAAAAACTACCTGTCTCCAACTTTTAAGGTACTGGATTCGAGATTTAACATGATGGCACAAGATTTAACATGATGGCACATTATGTCATATATATTTTATGATGTAATATATATTATTTATATTTAATATATATTTATATTCAAAAATTCAGCTTTGCCATTAAATAATTATATTACATTTTAAAATATATTACTTAACTTTTTTTGAAGACTATTTCACAATATTACTGTTTATACTGTATTTGACAAATAAATGCAAGCTAATTACAAAATATATTACTTTCTAAATAAAATATTTTTTTCTTGGAATTAATTTTTATTTTATTTTAAATAAAATAAATATGTTTTATATTTGAATGATTTTAAATACTGAATTTTCAGTAGCCATTACTCCAGTCGCCAGTGTCACACGATCCTTCAGAAATCATTCTAATATGCTAATATGATTTGCTGCTAAAGAAACATTTCTTAATTGTATTAATGTTGCAAACAGTTGTGCTGCTTTATATTTTTGTGGAAACTTTGATGCATGGTTTTCGGGATTCTTTGATGAATGAAAAGTCTGAAAGAACAGCATTTATTTGAAATAGAAATATTTTGTAACATTATACTGTCACTTTACTGCATCCTTGCTAAATAAATTTACATTTCTTAAAATGACGGTAGTTTGTGTGTATATATATTACATATTTTTGTCTTTTTGTAGGAGTTTATTCCGTATATGGCAGAGAAGTATGGTTTCCAGTATGAGTTGGTACAGTATAAATGGCCACGCTGGCTTCACCAGCAGACAGAAAAGCAAAGGATCATCTGGGGATATAAGATCCTGTTCCTCGATGTGCTGTTCCCCCTGGCTGTGGACAAGATCCTCTTTGTAGATGCGGATCAGGTACAAAAACATAGCAGTGCAGTTGTGTGGCATGAAATCCTGTCTCTGGTGAGCATTAAGCACAAGTTTGCTCTTATGAGATTTATTTTCGAAAGTTTATGTACAGACAGATCACTCATTTGTAGTCACTGGAATTGCATAGCAGTTGTTGTAATCTGGGGTAATTGTTATGCAAACTGGAGAGAACATCATGCACATTACACATCTGATGATACACTGCTGCCACCTCTGGGTAAAGAAAAATACAGCTGGAGTTTAAATCTAAACAATAACTACAATAAATAAAAAATTCAGGGTTTCTTCTGAGCATATCATATCCTGATTATTTTGTCTGTGAATACAAAGACACACAGTCTGGGATTGATAAATGTTGTTGTGCTTTTACCTATAGATAGTTCGCACAGACCTGAAGGAGCTGCGGGACTTTGATCTGGAGGGAGCGCCGTACGGTTACACGCCTTTCTGTGAGAGCAGAAGAGAGATGGATGGATACCGTTTCTGGAAGTCTGGCTACTGGGCCAGTCATTTGGCAGGACGTAAATACCACATCAGGTAAGAATGGTTTGCTGAAATTGTTGTCTGGCGTTTTTATCTACCTCATTTTAAATGATGATGATACATACCAAACAACCCATTTTTTTTTGTTGTTTAAAATGCAGCAGTAATAAGATAGCCTTTCCCAGTGCATCAAATGATTTGTCTACTGTAGAGCTATTTTACAGCTAAAATTGAATTTGTTTCATAACTGAATTTTATTTATTTTTTTCTGTTTATTACTGTGAAGCTGCTTTGAAACAATCTGTATATAGCTCTATATAGATAATGTGATTTGATTTGATTTTGTGTGCTCATCAGTGCTCTATATGTGGTCGATCTGAAGAAGTTCAGGAAGATCGCAGCTGGAGACAGACTGAGAGGGCAGTACCAGGGTCTGAGTCAGGATCCCAACAGCCTGTCCAACCTGGACCAGGTGGGATGTTCACACAAAAAGCTTTACATAGAAAAGGCTTCATCAGTGTGTAGTGCAACACTGGGCGTGTCATTTGGGTTCTTCATTGATGTTTTTTCCCCTCTCAGGATCTGCCCAACAACATGATCCACCAGGTGCCTATAAAGTCACTTCCTCAGGAGTGGCTTTGGTGTGAGACCTGGTGTGATGATGCATCTAAACAGAAAGCCAAGACTATAGATCTGGTAAGTCCATTGCTCTCATACAACAGTTTCTGTCATAAAATTTTTCAGGATTGTTTTGATTTTCGTGTTTGTTTTTTGTCAGTAAATTACACTTTGTATTTGTCTGTCTTAGTGCAATAACCCACAGACAAAAGAGCCCAAGCTGCAGGCTGCTGTGCGTATAGTAGCCGAGTGGAGCAACTATGACCAGGAGATAAAGGGAATCTACAACAACTTCCTGGAGGAGAAAGAGAGAGGCACCACAGACAGCTATCAGCAAACAGACAGAAAACACCCAGGTGAGACCAAACTGTCCTTTTCCTTTTTGTGTCTTGTGGAAGATAGTGAATTTCACTGTGATGTTTTAACCTGTTGAATGACACTTTCCACAATTATGGTACAAAGTAGGACTTTTAATTTATGTTGTCCATTCATTTCACGAGGGGAAAATAATTCTACAGCACAATGTCTACATATAACTTAAAACCCTGACATGTATGATTTTTGTTGCGTTTTTACAATACAACCTAAAATGAGTAACAAAATGTAATAAATTGTATAAAATGTAATCATTAAAAACAAACAAATTGGTTTTTAGTTATTTTAGGTTTTTATTTTATTTATTTTTTTACTTCCTTGGTTTTACTTCCTACGTTTTGGACACTACTGTTTAAAAGTTTTGTGTCTTTAGGTTTTATTTTTTGTTGAAGAAGTCTCTTATGTACACCAACGTTGCATTATTTTATACAAAAAAAGGTGTAAACTCGTAAAACGAGTAATATTATGAAATTAAAATTTTAAATACCTGATTTCTATTTTAATACATTTTAATGTCATTTGTTCCTGTGATGCAAAGCTGAATTTACAGCTGCCAATACTCTAGTAATCAGTGTCACATGATCATTCAGAAATCATTTTAATATACCAATTTGGTGCTCAAGAAGCATTTCTTATTATTATCAATGTTGAAAATAGAGGTGCAGCTTAATATTTTTGTGGAAACCATGATGCATTTTTTCCCCCAGAACTATTTAATAAATAGAAAGTTCCAAAGAGCATCATTTATTTGAAATAGATGTAATTAGTAACAATATAATTGTCTTTACTGTCACTTTGATCAATTTAATGCATCCTTGCTGAATGAAAGTATTCATTTCGGTTACACTTTACTTGAAGGGGTGTGCATAAGACTGACATGACACCTTCATAATCATGACATGACAGCTACATAATCATGACATGACACATGTCATGAATATGAAGGGTTTTTATGCATGTTTATGACAACTGTCATTAAGTGTCATTCGCTCAGTTATGTAATTTTGAAAACAAAGATTACGTTGTTTGAGATGTCTTTGTTATGGGCTATGGTTAGGGGTAAGGGTAGGGTTAGGTTAGGGTTAGGTCAAATAATGTCATGTTTGCATTAAAAAGGACATAACTGAGCGAATGACACTTAATGACAGTTGTCACAAACATGCATAAAACCTCCTTCATATTCACGACATGTGTCATGTCAGTCTTATGCACACCCCTTCAAGTAAAGTGTTACCTTAATTTCTTTCAAAAATGAATGAATTATCTTAATTACTTTGACCAGACTTTGGAACAATAGAGTGTGATTTCAAATCGAAGAATACAGTTGACAAGGTTGAAATCTCTGAGCTGGAACATGCCTGTATGATTAATTAATAATATCTAACTTATCTACTTTAAAATAAAATCTCTTTAGAAATGTAATAGACACCAAAGTTTAGCCTAATCGTGCAAAGTGCTGAATAGCTTTTTATAATTATTTGCTTAATTTGAGTCTCTTTCTGCTCTTCCTCGCTCTTTCCTGTCTCTCTGTCAGGTGGTGACACTCACTCAGAGCTTTGAGCTGATGCTCTGCGACCGAAGAACAGGGGACTCTGTTCAAAGAGTCATCTTTTCTTCAACCTTTTTAAACCAAGCCTATCCTCCAGGAATGGGTTGACATTCGTGCTGAACTTGACTTGAACAGAATTAATGCAAAATTCCCTCGTTTGTATCTGAATACTTGTGGACGTGTTGGGGTTCTGGGTAAACGACACGAGCAGAGGACGTCTCCTCTATCCAGGCACATCTGATATTTCCCCTTCACCCCATACAACACTATGGGCCTTTCATATGCTATAAACAATACCAGTTCCTCTAGAGTAAAAAAAAAAAAACTAGTGCAGTCTCGACTGGTCGAGGTAGTTTCATAGGGAATAACTTAATTGAACTGCATTTAACTTAATTGAACTGCATTGAATTAAACTACATGTGCGCAATTTTAATATTAAAGCAGATTTGATAAATGTCCCTCTTAGCTGTAACTCACTCTCATGAAAATGATTATTAAATCATGAAACATGAGATGCAGACCACCCATGGTGTTGAAATGCCACGGCAACAAAGTGATGTTATAATAGTTAGACTTTAAAGCACAGATCATTTCCTGTGACACATCACCGTTCAGTTAGAGGCTCCATTTCAAAATTCAGATTCATCTTTTGGTAAACAAGCCAGCACTAGTCTGTTTTTGTGATTCTGAAAGTGGTGTTTCCATGCGCGGTTTAATACAAAAATTTTGAAATTGCATCGCTCTACAAAGTGACGCATCAAAAGACCTTTTAACTCAGGAACAAGCTATTCGGTCGATTTAGTCACAGCTAAAGAATTTATTTTTTTCCGTTCCGCAGACGAAAATTTTAATTTACTGAAAAATCTCTGTGGGCATTGAAAAGCTCCAGTAGTGTTGTCACAGTCTAATGTTGGTTCATGGGTATTCCGCATTAAAATGATTTATAATGTTAGTCAGTTAATGAAACTCAGTCAATGGTCCTTTTAGCCCTACAGGATTAGAATGATGTCTTTAGAAGATTACGAGGGGGAAAAAATAACTTCCTTCAGAAAAGCTGCTAGCAGGAAATTACAGGTTGTTGTTTAAATTTAGTTTTTGTTTATTTAATTTTTTTTTAGCATCACTGGATTTCAGTAAGTCATTGATGTGGTTGCTTTTTCCAGAATTTTTATTTTATTTTTGGCCATATGTCCATTTCTGTGGTAATGCTCTTGTAGGTTTGAAAGTACCCTCTGTTGACCACTAATTTCATATATTTGATCATAAACCGTGGGCTGGGAGACTTTGTCTGCATTTAAGTAATATAGATATGTGCAGACTTTTTCATCTCTGGTTATTACCTGGAATATTACATGGAAATCGCCAATAGGTCCCAGAGTCTGTATAATGTCAGGTTTTAAAGTGAAAAGAAAAGCGGGGCTTGCACAGTGCCTTGTGCTTCATTCTGTTTGAGAGGTACATTACAGTGTCTTGTGGTTTATTTACTGAGTACACTTAATATGGGGAAAAAATTACTGATTTAGTCAATACAATGATCCTTTGGAATTGCTGTAAGATTATTGTGGGATGACAATATTTTGTAATAAAAGAATGTAACAAATGCAAGTCTTAATTTTTTACAATTTTATATTATTATTATTAGTAGTAGTAGTAGTAGTAGTTTAAAAAATTGTTTTCTTTCCACTACTTTTAGAAATAGAAAAAATCCACTCGTTGCAATGCATTATTCTACCAAATGATGGCAGCACAATCCAGTAGTAAAACTATGACCATAATGTAGTGAGAGATTGATGATTACCTTTCTTGGAGATGCTCTGTCCCCTAGTTTATCATGAAACAGTGAAAACCAAACATTTCTTAAGCCTTTGCATGGACATGATGTGAATAAAAGGAAGATATGAGAAATGTTTTAGTTTTTCCGGCACTAACTGTGCCTTCTCAAGACATTATTGCAGATTTAGTGTTGTATATTGTCATGCGTCATTGTAAATTGTGCAGAATTTTATTAAGCACATATGAAGTTCATACCAAATTTGTCATATTTGAAACTTTAGTTTGCTATTGCAGCTTTCTCATATTTGTGATGCAATTTCTTGTTATTTGGACATTGTCTCTCACATCTGCATTAAGACGGCATGATCGTAATCTATCCTTCGCCAGTAATGTATTTTTACTGTTAGTTTCTTTCAAATTCTTTTCAGTTTTGACATTAACTAGATTATAATATTAGGCTTCCAAATGATCTTGAATAATGCAGTTAGCACACAAATTAGAGCTTATTTTGCTTTAGTGATGAAGTCAATTAAACACCTCAAACTCTCGTTATTACACAAACAAATGTGTACTTGACTCTGATCGATGGTTTAGTGAATTGTGAAGGGTGCAGATGGTTAGATTTTTAGATTTGACACAAACAACAAAGCACCATGGACCATGGTATTACCAATATTTGATCTGTGTACCATGGTAATTCACCATTGTGTTGAAATACATTTTTGAAGAATCATGTACTGTAAATACTAGTGTACATTCAAATGTTATCATCAGCAGCACAATATTTCACTACTGTTCAAAAGTTTGGGGTCAGTCATTTTTTTTTTCTTAAAAAAAAAAGTTTTATTCAGCAAGGACACATCTATTCATCAAATAATCTACAAAAAAATTATGTTTTACAATAATATCAGTGCATTAGAATGATTTCTTAATGGTCATGTGATATTGAATACTGCAATAATGGCTGCTGAAAAATCTGCTTTGCCATCACCGGAATACATTACATTTGTACTAAAATAGAGATTTTTAATTTGAATAATATCTCACAATACTACTCTTTATGCTGTATTTTGATCAAATAAATATAGCCTGAGTGAGCATAAGAGACTTCTTTCAAAAACATTTGAACGTTAGTGTAACAGTTACATCTCTCTCCCACTGTATTTTTGTAAGGGAAAACAGTGGTTCCTTTATTATAATCGTGGTTTTCCGTTTAGAAAGTTTGTGAGAAGTTTACAGTAGTTTCAGTGGTGAAATCTCCTGACCAGGAGCATAAAGAGTTAATGCTTCTATTTACAGAAAAAAAAAAAGAAAAAAAAAGTTTGTCAATTGAGAGCAGAGCAGTGGGGCCAGAAAGAGGATCATTTACATGTAGACGATAGTTTTAGCCTGGACCCATTCTTTCTCCCTTTCTCTCTGTCAGTTCATAGTTACCATGACAACGAGCATGCCATTTATTTCTGTACATTAGGCGCAGACTGCTAGTCTTTGGCCGCTTTTTTTTTAAAATCCAGACCTCTTTTTAGAGGATGAATTTGCATGTATATGCGTTTGTGCTGTCTGTCTTAACCCCCACGCCCCGTCTCTCACTCTCTCACTCTTTCTCTCTTCCTTCCCATGGTTTTATCTTTCCTGTCTTTCTTCCCGCCTTTTGTCGGTTTATTCTCCATCTCATCTGTCTCTTCACTGCTGTCTCGTTCCTCTCTGCTCGCCGCACCGGTCATGGTGATCTCAGTCCGCTGAGGCCTCACGAGAGAGAGAAGTGATGTAGCGGCGTCATATTGGACGAGAGAGACCGAGACAGACAGAAAATGGGCAGCCCTCCTGTTGCTGGGGGAGACTCCACGGCTCCTGAGCTAGAGTAGAGGGCGGGAGAGGGTGTCCGTGTCTTTGCGTCTCTATCCAGATGGCACTGGTCAGCCGTCCCTTACTCAGCGGGCACATTAAAACGGATCACTGATAGTAATGACCAACACCTACATCTGTTAAGCCACGTCCCTAGTCTGGGTATATGGGCATCCCAATGCCTTCTGCCCTCGCAGTGCCGCTACGCTTTGATCTTGCTAACGTCTGTCGGTCTGGGCTGTGTGCTGCCTGTACCCATGTCATCCCCAGCCCAGCAGGAGAAGAGTTATAGTATTAGTAGCATGTTGCCAGCTGGGACTGGGCTATAGCTCGTTGAATACGCCGATGTTATTGAGAAATGTTCAACAGCCAATAGTCTGAGTTTAGCACAGCCGTTCACGGAGCGTCTGATGCGTGTGGCAATCACAAATGGCAAGATATTTTTTTTTTAAATTGCAAGAGGGAATCTGATTGGCTGGGTTTATGCAATTTCTGTGGGTCAGATTGTGCAGGTTTTATCTGTCGTAGTGTTAGGAAGTCAAAACTCCGGGCTGGTTCAGTGTTGTTACTGTTAACTAAAACTATTAAAAATCGTGTTTGTTAATTGAAACAAATCTGAAATAAAATATAAAAAATTGTAAACTTAAAAACTTAATTGAAAGTAAAAAATGAAATAAAATGAGTTTAGGGATACTAAACTAAAACTATATATATAGTAATACATATAAATATATGTAAAAACTGATAAAAAAAATGACAAAAGCACATAACAAAATGGCTAATACTTAAACTAAAATTAAAAAGAAAACTAAAAATATAAAAGATAATTCAAAATATTATTAAATATTAAAAACTGATTCTTTATTCTTTTACATAATCACATGTTGCTATATACTCTGTGGGATTTAACATACTTAAAAGTTTCATTAAATATCTTTATTACTTTTTAAGTTTGTTGTATTTTTCAGTAATTATATAACTGTTTTAATTAAGTGTAGTAGTTGCTGTATTCATTGAAATATTATGTGTGTCAGTTCAATACAGACTAGACTCTTGGCTGTCAGAAACTGGAAGTAGCTGCTTTGCTGCCCAGTCCTAAGGAAACTGGTTTCAAACCAGCTTCAGGCAACATAATATAATGTGTAAACAACACTTATATGATTAAACAGAATCATAAGTTGAAAAAAAGGCAATTTTGAGTTTATTAACTTTTGATCTGCTTCCTAACACCACTCGCAGGATTATGGGATCTCATACGCAGTGAAGGATCTGCTTTCTGGTATTATTGAGAGGCCTATACCATTATAGTACTAATTAATATTTTGAGTTTACTTTAATTTTTGTTTATTAAGTGTATTTCTATTGTTTTTTGTTTTACTTAAAATACTTCTATATAACCTTCATTTATTTTTTATTTATTTTTAGTTTCAGCAATTTTAGAACTTCACCTTAAACGGTAACATTTGTCATTTTTAGGTTTAAGTTTTTCCATGTAATATTTATATTACTTCTATATAACCTTCATTTATTTTTTATTTATTTTTAGTTTCAGCAATTTTAGAACTTCACCTTAAACCTATTACAGATAAGGTAACATTTGTCATTTTTAGGTTTAAGTTTTTCCATGTAATATTTATATTTTATTTCAGCTAACATGTATTGCCTGAGAAGGCGGTGAGTTGTCATGCTGCTATAAAGAGTGATTCTGAGCTGATGACTGCCCATTATTGTAAATCTTGAGGAGCAAAAATGTGTGCCTTTCATGCCATGACTGCTCTGTCCCAGCCCTCCTGTTTAGTCCCTCAACCATACAGGTGCCTTGACCTCTGTTTCTAGCCTTCATCTTAAAGCTGGTTGGGTCAGCAGGTGATGGTACACCCTTGCTTCTCTCCTCCATAACCTTTATATCATTCTCACTCCACAGTCTGGCTCTGTGTGTCCCAATGTCTTCACTTTTCTATAGACCTTTTCTGGTCAAATGTCTCGGTAGGCTGAAAGACTCTTGCAGAACTGCTCTTTTTGTTGACAGATATATCCAATCTATATATGTCTCGAAACTTATTGATGGCATTTCTATAAAATGGATGAGCATGAAAACAAACCTCATAAAATTTATTTTTAGCGTGCAGTCATGTCATGCTGCAGTAATATGGCGAGCCATTGGGTGGTGCTGTGACTCTATGAGCAAACAGTCCAGTAGCATATAAACATCAAGAACACGCTAGGTTTTTAATAGTTAATTGGTCTTGTTTTTCAAAGTGACTCTCAGATACAAACATGATGGCAGAGGGTACAACGCTATTGTTTGTAGCGCACTTATCTTTTGAGTACATCCATTCAATTAGGAATACGACTACATTTTCAAATCATACACTGCTATACGTTGATATCCTAGACAGGGTGAAAGATGTCTTTGTTGTTTATTGTTGGTTTGGAATGGCTAATTCACACATACACCAACAAACGCTAATGTGTTACACCATATAAGTTCTAAGCTGTTGGATTTTGATTTGTCATTTTCACACTGCCTGAACAAACAGGGTTGCCACAATGATCAGACAAAACCTAATAAGTTGGTGTTCATTGTAGCAGTCTAAATTAGCCTTTGGCTACTATTAACCACAGCACAGACTCTGCTCTATGTTTAGATCATTAGCCTGAGGTCAGCGAAAGTGTGTTCACAACAAGAAAGTCTATAAAGAGCCTATAAAGCTACCCGTTAGCTTTCCCAAATATACTAAAATATTAGCAATTGTGTGTTGCTTGCATCAGTTGCCTCAGAATGTCCATCAGTTAGGAAAGATCCTTTTTATAACCACATAGTTTAGGTTTTTACCAGCCGAGGCTAACAGTGTCATGTTAACCCGCCAAACCTGGTTTCTCTGGTCCACACATTTAGTTAGTGATGTGTGTGTCAGTCAGTGAATAAATGTGCTCACAGTTGATTAGACAGGCCGTATAGTCTGAGTTTTCACTTGATTAGCCAAGACTAATAGGTTTTGGTGCCAGAGTTCCCATTATGATCATCATGAAGCATTTGCTGTCGGAAGTTAGAACATAGCATGCTGACTGATGACTTCAGGAGCTCGCTGATTAACCAGGTCTGTGAACCCTTCCAGAAATCTAGATCCTCCTCACTGATAAACCAGGCCTGTTGTTAAAGAGATGATTGCATGTTTGCACACTATATTAGCCATTTACCATGTTCACATTTCCCCTGCAATGTAAGTGTGTGTGTGTTTTTTTTAATTTTATTCAGTGACTGCATGTGATTTTTCACTGAGGTAACAACATGAAGATACCCAGGCTCAATTCTGCAGACTAAGGTAATGTCCCTCTATTTTGGCCCTGCTAAATCAGATTAACCGGACTATTAAGTGGGTCATATGATGTTGCTAAAAATAACATTATTTTGTGTATTTGGTGTAGATATCGTCCTCTTTTGGAAGGCCAAACAAAGTAGTTTCGCTTTCACAACGAAAAACACAGCGGCCTAGCGTGAGGGGAAGCCCCGGCTTAGCGTGCGCTGAGGCTGGGATAGAGTGAGCTGAGGCCGGGCTAGAGTGAGTGGAAGCCCCGGCTTAGCGTGCGCTGAAGCTGGGATAGAGTGAGCTGAGGCCAGGCTAGAGTGAGTGGAAGCCCCAGCTTAGCGTGCGCTGAGGCTGGAATAGAGTGAGCTGAGGCGGCGGGGTCGAGAACGGCGCGCCCGGCGGATGCGACGAATGAGCGGCAACCACATTTGACGGACCGAGGGCTGGATTTCGCTTCGTCCACAGTGAAAGTTGATGTATTCCCTCAGCGACCAGCACGGATCAGCTCCAGGCATGACGAAGCGGATATCGTCCTCTTTTGGAAGACCAAACAAAGTAGTTTCGCTTTCACAACGAAAAACACAGCGGCCTAGCGTGAGTGAAAGCCCCGGCTTAGCGTGCACTGAGGCTGGGATAGAGTGAGCTGAGGCCGGGCTAGAGTGAGTGAGCTGAGGCGGCAACAATACTACAGTGAGACTAAAAGTTACGCCTTCTTTCTTTGCGTGAACAATTGGGCGGCGTTATGCAAATCTTCCCACAGAGTGACGTAGGTATGTTGGGGCGTGTTAGAACGAGCCGTTTTAGGTAGGCGTGGTTAACTCTTAACTTTTATAAAGAATATCTCTTTGGATTTGAGACTTTAGTCTTTGCAACTTTACAGATCTTCTTTATGCACCAAGAGCTTGTAACTCTCCAAAGAGAAAGGAAAAATTGAAATCGCATCATATGACCCCTTTAAGCATTTGGACATTTACAACACATGTAATGTTTAAATGCCTTTGCATTAGATAACAAAATGTCAAACCAAATGGCATTTATTTTAAAGAAAGATGCACAGATACTGTTTTCAAGGAAAACATTTCACAAAAAAAGTTTGCTAGGTTTAAAAATGGCTAAGAAAAGTTGGTTTTGAGAAAAAAGTCTTGCATCATTTGTTTGCAGCTTGATTCAATTATGTATTAATATAATGCAAATAAAATCAAACTTTTGAAGTGTGCCTTGAAGGGTTAGCTCACCCAAAATGAAAATGCTGTCATCAATTACTCTCTGTGCCCTGTATATGTGCTTTGATCAATGTTCATATTTGAATAAAAACGTAAATTAAATCTGTTCATCATATGAAGCTGTCCTGTTTCTTCAGACGACTTCTTCAGATTAAACCACTCAGCTCATATGTATTTCTTTTATGTCTTAATGAACTTTTTGAAGCATCAAATTTTTGTTGGACAGGGACAGAAATCTCTCAGGTTTAATAAAAAATTAAAAAAATCCTATTGTCAATCTGCTACGAAGGTACACAAGATCAGATTAAAATAAGAGAGTAAATCTGATTAACATTGATTGACATCCTCTAAGAAGTGACAACCATCAATTAACAGTAAGTAAGGAGGCGTGGCGTGGGATGTGTTTTGCAACCTCATGCGCAGCAGGTGATTGGCAACACTGCATCTGACTGACCTTCAGCAGGTGTTGAAAGAATAAAGAGGTTTGGGCTAACACATCTACCACACACACGCACACACAGCCCCCTCTATCCTCCGGCTTCCTGCCTAAAGCACAATCAATACTGATATCTCTGCCCCGAGCTTGTGTTTGCACGCTTAAATTCCCTGCCCTTGATCCCCTGTGTGCTCCCTAGTGTGTGTACTAGCTGTCCTGCTCTCTCTCTAGAACGGGGGAACCAGGGGCCTAATGACTCCATCCAGCCTTGTCGGCACAACAGTGTTTTAAGTTCTCAAATGAACTTTTTTTTTTTTTTGGAATTGTTGGACGACATCCCAACTCCGAGGAGAGTTGAATTGAAACATCTTTTATTTCCCCACCACAATGCAGAGAGGGTTAAAAAAAGAATTGTATTATCAGTGAACCTCTACTTACTCATGGAAAGGTGCTTCTGGTCAATGCAATGTTTGGAAATAAAAAGGAACTGAATTAGGCTGAGGGAAGGATGTTAAAAGTTAAGTTTAGATCTCATTTCAACCAAGATGAAAATTTGATTGCTCAAAGGTTGATCTCTCATAGCTTAGGAGATTTAATAGAGTTCTCATTTATATTTAAGTATCAATTTCATACAGTTTTTCCTCCTAAAATTCCTAAGGAGAGACAGAAACAGAAAGAAATTGCACAGTTTTTGATATATAGTTATATATATATATATATATATATATAGCTATAAAAATCATGTGAATATCATAGACTGTTGAAGTTGTTAAAGGGATAGTTCACCCAAAAATGAAAATGTGATGTTTATCTGCTTACCGCCAGGGCATCCAAGATGTAGGTGACTTTGTTTCTTCAGTAGAACACAAACGAAGATTTTTAACTCAAACCGTTGCAGTCTGTCAGTCATACAATGTAAGTGAATAGGAATCATGGCTTTGAGAGTCAAAAAAACATACACAAACAAAACCAAATTAAACCCTGTGGCTCTTGACGATACATTGATGTGTAAAGACCCGAAACAATCGGTCTGTGCAATAAACTGAACAGTATTTATATAGTTTTTTACCTCTGATTCACCGCAATGTCCGAACTGTCCTGAGCGCGTTCGCGTCTTCTTCAGCCAGTGCGTGATGCGTCTTCTTCTTCTTCTTACTTTACGGCAGATCGCAGACTTATAAGTGCATTACTGCCACCTATCTCTCAAATGGAACATTGACACTCCTAATTGAGATTGTAGATAGTGTCAATGGTCCATTTGAGAGATAGGTGGTGGTAATGCACTTTTATAAGTTTGCGATCTGCCGTAAGAAATTACATTTTTGGGTGAACTATCCCTTTAACATTAGTTAATGCTTCAGTTATCTTTGTATCTAACAATACATTTTCAGCATTTAGTAATCTTGGTTAAAGGAAAAGTTCATCCAAAATGAAAATTTGCTGAATATTTACTCACACTCAGGCCATCCAAGATAGAGTAGAGGAGTTTGTTTCTTCATCGGAACAATTTAGAGAAGTTTAGAATTACATAATTTGCTCACCAATGGATCCTCTGCAGTGAATGGGTGCCATCAGAATGAGAGTTCAAACAGCTGATAAAAACATCACGATAATCCACAAGTAAACCATGTGACTCCAGCCCATCAATTACCACCTTGTGAAGCGAAAAGATGCATTTTTGTTAGAAGCAAATCCATCAATAAGACATTTTTAATTAACGACTGTTGCTGAAAAAAATTCCAAAATTTTTAGTTCACAATACCTAATGCCTAATCAATGTAAATAAACTAAGTTACGGCCACTTTTTTCCTTTCAGTGTTGCCATGGTGGTATGACTCTATTCCATAGCACATCTCCAGCTATGTTATATTAATTTTATCAACTTCTCAGTTTTTTTTCTTTATACTTTCTGTGTATTACAATACTGATAAGATTGATAACACTGTTTTAGGGTAAGGTTAGGTTTTGGGCAATTAAATATTAATTAATTAAAGTGAATCTATAACTGATTATGTGTTTCACTTATATGTGTTATTTCAATATTTTCTAATGAGTTGTGGTTGGTAGTAGGTGTAACTTGTAGTAGGACTCAAATCATTATGTGGATTACTTTAGATAGGTGGGTTTTTTTGTATCAGGCATAGTTTAGGATATAGACAGACTCTTCTCAATAAGTCTTTTGAAGATTTTGATGAGAAATATTTGAGTAGGATAAATCTGAGCACATTGTTCATCACATCTAATAATCTATAAGAGAGAAGATGTGAGATTGCGCTTCTTGAGAAGTAGGATTTTTTTTTAAACAAAACACTATTTATTCTTCATGGAGATGTACCATAACTGAGATATCATTTGTGTCCTCTTAACTCATCTCAGAATCATGTTTGTCTCCGTAAAATGCCGTAAAGAGCTTCCCTCTGCTGAAGAGATGCAGGTTAACAGGTGTGTGGAGGGAAAAAGCGAAATCTGGCAAGACATGAAAAGGAAAATGGAATCAGACGCAATGGCAGACAGATGAGGAAGTGTAAGGGGGCATGAAACATGCATTTCTTACCCACCGTTAGATGCTAAATGAAAGCACACAACTCATATGAAGATGGAAAATCAGTGCTAATGGCCTATTTCACAGGTTTTTCTCTGCCTGGGTTTGTATCTGTATGTAAGAGCCACTCGAGATATGAGACTCTGTGTGCTGCAGTCATAAATATGTCCAAGTGTCATTTTAAAAATAGTCAGATTGTCTTTGATTGCTATGTGGAGGCTTAGAGAACAGTTGTTGTCATGAACACCTATTGATATTGCCTGCCAGTCATTTATGTCGTACAAAGCATTACGTAAATATGTCTGGAACATCAGGCACTAAAACAGCTCAGTATCATTTGCCAGGTTGAATTCAGGTATAAATCCATCACTGTTCACCTCGGTCTTTCTCACAGCGGAAAGCCATGACAGAAGACTTCAGCCCATCCCTCAGATCAACCAGACATCAATGTACCACCTATCAGAGGGGGGCCGCTACCTCCACGGACACACATCCTGCTTTAATGTCTGTCAAAGCTTTGAGAAAATCTTCTGAAACCATTAGGAGGAGCACAGGAATCAGAAGATGGAGGTGAAGCTGGAAGTTGTGGGAGGCTGTGAAGACGGGACCCTTCCATCTGGTCTGTGAAGCCGACAGTCTCTTCCTCCCTCTGAAATCTCTCACTTCATTCCATCACAGGTTGTACTGCTAATAACTTCACAAGCTTGATGGATTAAAATGCATTTTTATAGGACTTAGTCCACAAAACTTCTTTAGTTCAATGCTGGTTCGCTTATGATTTATTTAGCAATGATGACAATAATAATACCAGTGTTTTGCACAAAACATAAATCTAAAATACCCGTTAAGAGGACTAACACACTGTCCTTGCCAGCGCAAAGAATCGTTTTGAAATGGAAATGAGCATATGGATATTTTGTCATGGCTCTTGTCAAGGTGGAGACGCCTTTCGCAACGCCTTTTAGAGAATCATTGGCACTTTAAGGTTGCTTTTATGCATTTGAGAAGGATTTATGACTATATGTGTGCAAGCGCTGGCCAGTGCAACGTGATCAGGCTAATAGAGTTACTGACACCCCTCCGTATGGCCACACTCTTTCAAGCATCCATCAATCCATCCATCACTCCCCTTTAAAAAGGGATTTAGACAACCCAATGCATTTCATTAAGACTTGAAATTACTTTTGAAAACAGGGAGATAAATAAAGTCCGTCATGAAAGCAAATGCTAAGCAGACACTTTGAAGGCGAGAGGAAACGTATAAATCATCATAATGCCGCACCAAAAAAAGCAGGAGCAAGAAATGTCCATTAGGTAAAACAAAATGAAAATGTGATTAGAGAAGTGTTCTCTAGCTGTAACACCTCACTCTTCATCATGCTAAGAGATGTTCACAAGCGCCAACCAATCAATGCTGTTACTGATAGACCAGAACAGTGATCGTGGCTGCACAGAGATTCAGGCTCACACGGGCCTGTCTAGAAACCAGTTGTGTCTTAAACCTGGGACACACCAAGCTGATGGTCAGCCATTGGGCAATGTCGGGTGTTCTTTGATCGTCAATCGGCTTTAATTTTTTTTGGTGTGTTCCACGCCATTGGCTATAGTCGGACACGTCAGCTGTTTTACAACCAATTCTGCATGTCAAATCGGTGGCGGAACGCGTCGGTGAGAAGAAGAAGAAGAAACCAAGGACTGACTGGCTGGTGTAAACAATGGTAAAAGCGCTGCTTGCTTTGTATATCCACAACACAAACTCTTCCGGTTTCCTTGTTTGAATGCCAAATACAGACTACTGCCACCTGTTGGTATTGGAGAGTTATGTTCTCTCTCGCAAGTGCAGATCGTACACGCTAGTTGGGCGTCAACTGTTTTTGTCTCGATGTGAGGTGATGCCACACTGGCTTTCCTCAGGCTAGTTCTTTGGCGTCGGTTTGGTGTGTCCCTGCCCTTAGAGTTACAAAATAAAAAGGTAATTGTGACTTTATTTATCCTAATTGTGAGTTTGTTTCTCAAATTGCAACTTCATAACTCACAGTGTAACTTTTTATCAAATTGGACTTATGATTCTGTTTCTCAAAATTGTCTTCTCACAATTAATTTACTTCATATCTCAAAATGTGACTTAATATCTTACGTATGACTTTATTTCTTGTAATTGAAAATGTTTCTTTCAACTGAGACTATATACAGTGGGTACGGAAAGTATTCAGACCCCCTTAATTTTTTTACTCTTTGTTATATTGCAGCCATTTGCTAAAATAATTTATTAATATATTTATAATTTTTTTTTCCTCATTAATGTACACACAGCACCCCATATTGACAGAAAAACACAGAATTGTTGACATTTTTGCAGATTTATTAAAAAAGAAAAACTGAAATATCACATGGTCCTAAGTATTCAGACCCTTTGCTCAGTATTTAGTAGAAGCACCCTTTTGATCTAATACAGCCATGAGTCTTTTTGGGAAAGATGCAACAAGTTTTTCACACCTGGATTTGGGGATCCTCTGCCATTCCTCCTTGCAGATCCTCTCCAGTTCTGTCAGGTTGGATGGTAAACGTTGGTGGACAGCCATTTTTAGGTCTCTCCAGAGATGCTCAATTGGGTTTAAGTCAGGGCTCTGGCTGGGCCATTCAAGAACAGTCACAGAGTTGTTGTGAAGCCACTCCTTCGTTATTTTAGCTGTGTGCTTAGGGTCATTGTCTTGTTGGAAGGTAAACCTTCGGCCCAGTCTGAGGTCCTGAGCACTCTGGAGAAGGTTTTCGTCTAGGATATCCCTGTACTTGGCCGCATTCATCTTTCCCTTGATTGCAACCAGTCGTCCTGTCCCTGCAGCTGAAAAACACCCCCCCAGCATGATGCTGCCACCACCATGCTTCACTGTTGGGACTGTATTGGACAGGTGATGAGCAGTGCCTGGTTTTCTCCACACATACCGCTTAGAATTAAGGCCAAAAAGTTCTCATCAGACCAGAGAATCTTATTTCTATCCATCTTGGAGTCCTCCATGCGGGCTTTCATGTGTCTTGCACTGAGGAGAGGCTTCCGTCGGGCCACTCTGCCATAAAGCCCCGACTGGTGGAGGGCTGCAGTGATGGTTGACTTTCTACAACTTTCTCCCATCTCCCGACTGCATCTCTGGCGCTCAGCCACAGTGATCTTTGGGTTCTTCTTTACCTCTCTCACCAAGGCTCTTCTCCCCCGATAGCTCAGTTTGGCCGGACGGCCAGCTCTAGGAAGGGTTCTGGTCGTCCCAAACGTCTTCCATTTAAGGTTTATGGAGGCCACTGTGCTCTTAGGAAGCTTAAGTGCAGCAGAATTTTTTTTGTAACCTTGGCCTGATCTGTGCCTTGCCACAATTCTGTTTCTGAGCTCTTCAGGCAGTTCCTTTTGACCTCATGATTCTCATTTGCTCTGGCATGCACTGTGAGCTGTAAGGTCTTATATAGACAGGGGTGTGGGTTTCCTAATCAAGTCCAATCAGTATAATCAAACACAGCTGGACTCAAATGAAGGTGTAGAACCATCTCAAGGATGATCAGAAGAAATGGACAGCACCTGAGTTAAATATATGAGTGTCACAGCAAAGGGTCTGAATACTTAGGACCATGTGATATTTCAGTTTTCCTTTTTTAATAAATCTGCAAAAATGTCAACATTTCTGTATAAACAGCAAGAGAAAAACACTTGTAATATGATTTGTCTCAATGTGTGATTCTGTAATTATGGAAACAGTAAATAATTAGAAAACAATACATAATTCATTGTTGACTCCGATTCATTAGTTGGAATCACATTAATGAATGTTTCATAAGTGGATGGATATCATTTGGAAGGTGAAGAGAAGTTTGACAGGGCTGGTTTTGCTAAAAGTGCATGCTGCCTGCACAAACACCAAGACGAGCACCGTTTGTTTTTACACTGATTATAATCAGGTGAACAACACAGGATTACATCACTGTTTGTTTCTCAAGACTGAGGAATCGCAGCCGGTTCACGACAGGTTCCAGTTCGCATGGCCAAGAACTAGATACAAACGAGCTCTGGCTCCAGACCGTGAACCATTTTGGTATAAAAGAGGAATGTGAGAGCTCACATTTCAGTCAGAGCTCTGACTTTGTTGTGCCATGTATAATTTTTGTTGTTGGCATGAACAAAAAACAGCTTGTCGGTGGAATCTAGTAAAGGCTCCTAGGTTTTGGAACTAATTTTTGGGAAAATATGATGGTAAACCAGTCACACCAAGTTCAAACTGTGACAACCTTTTTTCAGACTCTAGGTAAATTATTGTTCATTTGCTCAAAACAAACACTCACCATTCAAAGAGACTGAAAAATATTTGGATATTTATAAGATTTATTTTTTGTGTAATTTAATTGAATTGGACTTGGCATAAAGAGGCTTTGCATTACTCATGTTGTGCAGTGTGAACTGTTGTAAGAGGTGAAGAGTTTGTGGAAAATAATAAATGATTTCTGAATGGGTTTTTTTTTTCCCTCTGCAAAAAATTTGGGTCTACTTGTATACATTTGGGTGCATCAGCCAGCCATACATTAAAAATATGAGGCTAGTATTTATTTTTTTTCAATTTGCAGTCAGACTCCTCTTCTCTGTTGTGCCATGTGCCTGCACTGGTTTACTCTGGAAATTCAGGCACCGTTATCTGAATCTCACAGGAACTGTGCAATCAATGCTGTCCCTCTGTTCCCATTGGTTCTGCATTGTGCAGCCCGCCTACAAAAATAAGGCGATGTGTGGTTTACATGTGAAATGTGTTATTCAGTCTATAGCCTATTCAAAACCAGATGGGAAGCATTGACCTGAGAGCACTTGTTTACCTTGCTTAAATAGTTTTGTCTTCTGCTCAGAACAGACCAGATACCTTCTCCATGGTTACTGTCAGTACGTGTTAATTAGTCTATATTAGTCGGAGTGTCTCTATAAAAACACTAAATGAAAAGACAGTTGGTAAACTCCCAAATGAGCGTCTGGCTTTTACAGTTTATAAACTAGATGAGTGAATTAACTTAGGCACTGTGTTTTGAAAATTCACTTAATTGCTGAAATAACATGGGTTACATTTATGGGCTTGATAGAAGGACAAATATATAGTTGATTTCAGAAATTGCTAGATATAAATACAGATTAAATAAATAGATTTAATTAATCTAAATTGAGATTTGTTAAGAAGACTGCTTCATATCTTTTGTAACTTTTTTTTTTTTTACATGTACAGTAATATAAAATGTTATCTATCTTTCTCTCTTTCTTTCTCTCTTTCTTTCTTTCTTTCTTTCTTTCTTTCCATGGTTCTATCATTTTATCTATGGTTCTAATTATTGTTCTATATTGTATCGTTCTGTCTGACTAATTGGAATTTAAGTCATTTTTATTCTCGGTTGCTCACAACCCTCTAAGATAAAGTAGCTAACTACACTGAAGTTACTTATAAATTATATAAATTTTAAATATAATTAAATAAATATATCTGGGATGATGCTACAATGATCTCAATTTGAGTGACAACATTAAAGCTCAGCTCTGCTACAGTTGCAGTATAACGTGCCAATGATTTTATTGTCACACTGCTTCTCGTTTGGAAAAAGCAGCTTGTTGGAAAAGCTAAATTTTTGGAAACTGCTGAGCTACTGTAATGCTACAAAAAAAAATATTAAAAACAAAAATGCTACTTTTAGCTTGTGATCACTAAACACCACATTCATTGGAGTCATTGGAAAATGCTGCTGCAACTTTATAATAATAGCTAGGAAGAAAAGCGAGCCATTTGAAATGATTGAGTGAGCATTATTTCAGAGAAAATCATTTGTTAAAGAAGTCCCTAAATGGTGAAGGTAATTCTCTGAGGTCATTTTTGGATTCGTCCACCGGACTCAGAGCCAAGGTCCATATTAGCGTTCTGGAGTTCATAACTAAATTTACAACGCTGCAACTCGGAGCAAGCAGTTAATTTTCATCTTTTTATATTTCCAATTAGGCGAGCTGGAAACGGGAATGATTGCCCCTGTCTCTCTACCCTTTACCTTCAGATGTGACAATTAGAGAGTGAAAGAAAAGAAATGACTGAACGAGGCCCCGCGAGATCACATTCGGCCAGTAAATGGCAGTCTGAACGTTTGCTTGAATGATGAGGTGACGAGAGCCAGCCAAGAGTCCAGACTCAATGACAGATGCAGAAGTCGGAAATTACCTGAAGATGAACCAATCGCTCCTTCCTCCCCTGCCTCTCCTTCCCTTTCAAGATCACGGTGCCTCTGCTTCAGAATGGTACGTTAGAGTTTGGTATGTTGACCTCTACATCTCTCATCAGAAAGCATTCAGTGTATTCTGTAAGGCACTTTTGTTTGCTCCAAGGGGACTGTGGACACAGCTTTACCATATACCCAGTATTTATGGATGCTGGGATATTGTAGGGATCCTATTGATTGCATGTAGATATTCATGAGTTACCTGCTTCCCGCTTGAGCTCGTTATGTGGTCTTACATTTCTGCAATATTCTATGGACAAATTAATAATGATCGAATTCAGCATGGATTTAACACACAAATGGGGCCTATTATAGATTCCAGTCATGCAGCTAACACTTGTTAGAGGGGGCAAATCTGGCTACGAAGCAGATTTGCTCAGAGCATATTTCTTTCCTAATACTTTTGATGTTATATGCTATTTGCATCTGAAAAACAGGAAGACATTTTTCAATTTCACTAAAAGATGAATGCTCGTGTGCTATTAGTAGAAAAGGTTGTTTGACGTTATAAAGTGGATTCATTTTGAACATCAAATTTGCCTCTCCCGCTGTCAGTTTTTCTCTCTGTGAGAGCTACTATATTAAGTCCAGCGGCTTGTCTCGTGACCTTGGCTGTCAGAGCAGTGAATGGTCAGGCTGTAATATTTGATTCAGGGGACCATAGAATGGGACAGGCTAATCTAAATGAAATGAGCCAGGATTTTTCACAGTTTTATCCCAGGCTGAGAGAAATACAGGACACTTCTCCTGTGCCTTCTCCAACTCACATAAAGTGTTTGCAAAGAGCTTAATCACAAACACGTTGCATCATCGATGAATGCTTGATTGCAAATAATTGGCACATAATTGGCACCTTAACAAGCTTAAAAATCACTTATTGTGAAGAACACTTTTTCTTTATGCATCATCCATCATGTATACTACAGTACTATTTTTTTGTTTGCTTGTTTGTTTTTGAATATTTTCACTATTCTTGATGATAAAGATGATTAAAATGTATATTACAATAAATAATTGAATTCTTATGCATATATACATAGGAATATATATGCATTCCCTGATTATATACTGTATATGTGTGTGTGTGTGTGTGTGTGTGTGTGTTCATTTTTTTTATTTATTGTAATATACTTTTTAATCACACATACAGTATGTACATAGATATGCAGACAAATGTGACCCTGGACCACAAAAGCAGTCTTAAGTCACTGGGGCATATGTGTAGCAATAGCCAAAAATGCATTGTATGGGTCAAAATTATAGATTTTTCTTTTATGTCAAAAATAATTAGGATATTAAGTAAAGATCATGTTCAATTAAGATATTTTGTAAATTTCCTACTGTAAATATATTAAAATTAAATTTTTATTAGTAAAATGCATTGCTAAGAACTTAATTTGGACAACTTTAAAGGCGATTTTCTCAATATTTAGATTTTTTTTGCACCCTCAGATTCCAGATTTTCAAGTTCAGTTGTATCTTGGCCAAATATTGTCCTATCCTAACAAACCATACATCAATTGAAAGCTTATTTATTCAGCTTTCAGATGATATTCAAATCTGACACTCAAAATTGACACTTATGACTGGTTTTGTGGTCCAGGGTCACAAATATGTATAAGTTTCCTGACTATATATATGTGTGTGTGTGTGTGTGTGTGTGAGAGAGAGAAAAAAATGATGATGACCATTGTTCTGATGTGAATGCTTTATGGTTTGTTTGGTTGAGAATGTTTGACTGGTTAAGAATAGTACTGAAAAAAGCAAAGCACTGTGTTACAAAAAAGGGGTTGAGATCATTATGAGATCTGCCTTGTAAGGTGTTTTTTTGGTACTCGGCACTAGATTATTAATTAATTTAATTACTTACCTTTGGCCTGCTGCTGAGGAAAAGCAAACATAATCAAGTTCCCTCTACTGCTTTGAGTGAAATTACACTTTTTGTTCTGCTTTTAGAGTGACATTATTATGTGTTTATATAATTACAGTTGTTTTTTTAAGGTCAGTCCAATTACATTGTAGAATAAAAGCGATAATGTGAAGCATTGTAAGGACTGCCTTCAACAACTGTTGGAGCTACATGGTCAAAAACAGGCAAATTTACACAACAAAGATGTTAGTTACGCAATGCTCTCACAAAACAAGTGCGTAGCTGTCTGAAGAATAGAATTATGCTTTTTAAACCCTAAGCTTTCAAACTTCTTGCCTTTATGAGAAAGTTTCAGTCTATGGGTCTTGAGAGGACAATCTTAAGGCATCTGTTGAGAGAAATCCCAGACATTTTTAATGAGAACATTATTTATTGTTCTGTTGAAGTAATGGAAGAAGCACATAAAATGGGATTTGAATAGGTGATATAAAAAAAAAATCAGTAAAGTGAAGCAAAATATGTCAGAATTGACACAGATGATTTGGATACAGAGCCCGTCATTACTGCTATTCCTCTAAACACAATATTGTATTGTGTTCAAGTTTGAATAGTCACTGTTAGGATATACCAGCAAGTGTATTTTTTATCAATTGTATATGACCAGCCAGCAATGTCAATCAGTTTGTGTCATTGTCTCATTACAAATAGTGAAGCTATTGCAAAAACCAAAGCTACTTTATTTTATTGATATCGAAGTCACGAGTCTGGCATTTTCTGTCACTGTTTAGAATGAAAACTGTGATGTGCACTCTTTTTAATTTGTTCCTTGTCATTGAATTAAAACAGGTTAGCAAATCATAATTTATTTTAGTAATTATTCAATAGGCTTTGGTTTATACTGTCTGAAAGCTGAAATCAAAATCTAGAACAAATCATAAAATCCTACAGGCATTGAAAGCTCACTTATGCACTCACCTCAGAGAAAGTAAGCTTACTTTAACAAGAAATAGGATATTTCTTTTGACATACGTAATATGCTACTGAATCTAAATGTCCTGCAATTTATACAAAATTTACTCATAATGGAAATGAAATACAGTACAAACATAAAAGCAATTACTTTATACTTTAATGTCAAAGAAATGGTTTAATCTAGTTGCATTAGTTTTGTTGATAGAAACAAAATAGGCCATTTCTGAAAAATATATACCCACATGATACCTTTGAGGGTTTATTTGCACATTCTTGTCAGTGCTTGTTTCATCACTTTGAGATTTCCCCTGGAACCCTTCATTCTGGCTGCAGCATCACTGTAGAAAGCCTGTTGCATTTTTATAGTCTCCTGCTTCCATAATACACGTGACCTCGGCTGAACCCGGTCACTCTCTTGTTGTATGTAAAGGGTAATTTATGCTCATTAGTTCAGAACAGAGCTCACAGTCTAGCGCTTTGACCATGTGTCATCATATGAGGGACCACCAGAGCTACCATATGCTGAAAATAGCTGGTTTGAACATGTAGATAAGCTTGTGTTGATTCTCTTATTAAACATATTTTTAACTCCACGGAATCAGAGTCTTGTCTTGAAAGGCTGTTTCATGGAGATCCTCTTGGATGAACGAGAGACGGTGAAAGTAGCTATAGAGTGATGTGCTGCCTTTTAAAACATGCTTGTTACCAGACCGTTTTGAAGTCCATGAGGCCGTTATATTTACAAGTCACTGGCTTTTTGTCTCTGAACAATATAATTGACATTCTGAATGGCTAATGATACTATATTAGTTGCAGATTGCACTCACATTATGTCTGTCATGAAGGAATCCATTATAATAGTATTAGTGTAGTAAAGTAGTCTGCCTCTGTGAAAAAATCTCAAGGAAGCCCAACTTGGCAGTGACGAGCACAGATTTCTTTCTCCTTCCACTCAGTGGATTGAAATGGTTTGAAAAATAGCTTTGATAGTCTCTCTTTGTAAAGATGTCTTTGCGGCCGTCTTGGCTATCAGATTTGTTAGTTCTCATTTTAGCATACATCCTGCTTCTGTTTCTGTGTTTTCAGGATATGAATTAGCTCATCTTTTTTCTTCCTTTCTTATTAAAAAATCTGAAATGGAAAGTTCACCCAAAAATGAGAGATGCTGTCATCATTTTCTCACCACATTTTACTTCAAACCCATTGATTTTCTAGGTAACATTTTAGATTACAGCCCGCAATTTACACTGTAAACAAACCAAATTTACAGTGTACCTTTTCGTAATAATACTGTACCTATACAGTATACCTCTGCGTAGGCATGGGAACAATCTGCAGCATTTAGGGAATAAAGAGGTAATGACCTGGAAATGTACAAATTATTTATACTATAAGTATATTGCAACACTATTCTAATATTACATATGACCTACTATGTTCAACAACAATCTTGTCAATTTCTGGTGTATATATTTTCACCTTTTATTATTATCTGTTGTTACTATTGTCATATTGTGTGTGATTTTAATTTAAAAACCCATTTTGGGTTCATTTAAATTCAGCATAGTAATTTTCAAACAATATTTGAATTAAATAAGACAGCCCACCATGTTGGGTTAGGAAAGAAAACGAGATTGATGTGATTAAGATATTACCTGCTATGTAATATGTATGTATGGCCGACTGTGCTAAACAACAATCATTTTGGAGCAATTTGTTGTACCTTACCACATGGAACAAGGGGAGAATAAGCTGGACTTAAATGCAGAACAAGTGTATATTTGCACAGTAAACAGAAAAATGTTGCAATAGTTTTAATTTAATTTAATTTTCTTTTGCTATAAAAACATCACAGTATACAGTATATCCACTGAAATACAAGTTTTGTATCATTGTATTTTATCTTCTGCGAACATCTGGAAAGAGGTAAGCTTGTTTTAAAGGGGTGGTTCATTGTGATTTCCCTTTTTTAACGTTAGTTAGTGTGTAATGTTGCTGTTTGAGCATAAACACTATCTGCAAAGTTATGAAGCTGAAAGTTCAATGCAAACGGAGATATCGTCTTTTAAAATTCTGTCAGTTTAATGCCTACAAAAACGGCTGGTAGGGACTACAACAAGTTACTTCCTGGGTTCGTGACATCACAAACCCAGATAAACCACGCCCTCGGGAAGAGGCAGCAAAGGGGGCGAGGTCATGCTGCACTGTTTTAGAGAAGAGGAAGAGAAAACTAGAGGTGCACATAAAAATCTCGTCATATATGAATCGCGATTCTGTCTTGTAACGATTCTAATGGATTCAGAATCAATGTTCTAAAGCAGCAGCTCTTAATACTGTTCCTTGCGTCCCCCTGCTCTGCATCTCTCTCTCTCTCTCTCTCTCATTCAGCTCAGCTCCGACAAAGAACTCTAACTTCCAATTATACACTTATTTTCACATAGCTATGAGAAGCGTTAAACATGGACTCGCGTGCAGTTGCCGTACTGTGTTAAAGCTTTAATCAGGATAAAACCGTATATTAAAAACTAACATAAGCAGTAACATTTACAAATAACAGCGTATCTAAAAGTATGAGACAACAAAAAACAAAAAACATAGGCCTACCATTAAAAGCCATGCTTACACAGGTTCTGCACGATCCTCTTCAATAATATCCTCTGCTTCTCAATTGGGCTCAAACTGATAAGCGATGTTAAAGGACCATTTTATCCATTGTTTACAATACAACCGGAGCACATGCCGCTGAGGTGAGGGGCGGGACTATTAGATGCGCACTAGAGGCAGTTTAGCCAATCACAACACACTGGGCTAGCTAACCAATCAGAGCACATCGCCTATTTCTGAGGGAGGGGGCTTCATAAAAGAAGGAAATGATCAGACTGTTTCTGAGAGAAGGGAAAGAGCTTTGTGGAATAAAGGTAAATTATGTGAAAACATTTTTTTTTTTTTAAACGAAGCATTAACACATGTTAGACTGCACCTCATAAACACAATCAAGCCTAGAAAAAAAACAGTGAACCCCCCCTTTAAGCTGCCTTGAATCATGATTGTATACAGTGTCATTCAAACTGAACATCAGAATTAGTTATTTGGTGATAGTGGGGGATAGTGGGGATTTGCTGGTGTGACTCAACTGAGATTGGCGAATACAATACGATTTCATAAGGTAAGTACTGTAGGATATCAGACCGAATCAGACAATCTAAGATTTGGTCAAAACCGAGTTGAGGCACGAGGAGTCACAAAAATTCCACAGAGGCCCAAGACAACAGGATGTCATAAATCAGACCCCAGCCTCTCTGAAGCAAGCCTAAACCTAAGCCCCTGTCACAGAACAGTTTTCAACATTAACACAAAAGAACACATTGACAAGTCCAAGGAGATTGTAAAATTTTGGGGCAAGTTATCAAGAATAATGGTCAAAAGAGATGACCGCATGACTATCACACGATAGTAACTACAGTCACAAGCTCCTCGTAAATTGACTTCCCCCACTTCATGACAAGAACAGACAGACTAAAATTCCTTACAGACATTTTAATCTCTGGTCTCCTTACGTCCACAGAATGCCAAAGAAACTTCATTTCCATGTGAAGATGCATCTAAATGACACTAAAAGGACTCGAGCAACTAACCATTGCTATATATCTAACCCCATATCATGTATCTAACCCACATGTTTAACCATCATGTCTTAATCATTTATTGTGTATGTATTGTTAATAACTACTGAAGAGCTTAAGGGGTCATATTCATGCTTGGTATGTGTGAGTTTGAATTTTCATGCTTGAAACGTTTCTCCCAGTCAATTCTTGGTCAAATGTATCATATCCTCGTGATAGAAATCATGTCCAAAATCATACTCTACCAGAGCGGGAAAAACGCAGGTCATGTGAATGATGAGATAACAGTTGATTTATGAATGGGAAGGAGAAACATTGCAACACCCCGAGCTACAATTGGTCAAAACACCATTTGGGGGTGTTAAACAGCCTGGTTTAAATACTCAGGACACCATCAAACTTAGCGCTTTTTGGTCTTTTGCCTTTTGCCTTTTTACGGGTCTGACTTTTTGTGTCTAGCTTTTAGCCATGCGGCTTTTAGCTTTTCACTCCTAGTCATGCTTCTTTAGTTTTGAGCGTGGTCTGGCTTACACGCCAGCTCCTCCAAAACCATGAGAAGAAACGCCACCTGGTCTCATCAAACTTTACATCTATTTCTATTTCTTTAGTTTGTTTTATTTTCCGTTGAGAGTTTCGTGTTCTGAGTTAAGCCTAACGCCGCATCTCCGAAGAGTGCTGTCTACCCTTCAACTGCAGACCACAGCTCCGCGTCGCCAGCCAACGCCCAATCACTGGCTTCCCAAGACTGAACCTCCAGCCAATCAGCAACCTCGGGAAACCCCTTTCAGCAACCAGACAAGAAAGGGAACCCCGCAACACAGAAAGCAAGTACCTCCAGATTCTAAAAACTGAACTGGGGCAGTTAATCTAAATTTTAACCTCATTGAGGAACTCAGTGCGAGGGTTAATTAAGTGATTGATGGTTGTTCAGATCTATACAATGGCACATATTGCTGTAAACTTGGGATTTCACATTTTCATTCTCTTAAACTAATTATTTTCCTCACTTTCTCTCTTTCTGCAACTTGTGTGTGAATGCGTGTGTTAGATTAGTTTATATGTCTTAGATTTATCCAATAAAGCCTTATTTATATGGAAAAGAGAAGTATCTTGTGTTTTGTGCTCACAAGTTAATGTCTTAAACTGCCGATCTTGTTACAGTGCTAATTAATAGTGTTTTCACTATATTTTGGATATAAATATCC
>NW_015505288.1:379585-388974 GCF_001515645.1 Sinocyclocheilus grahami | reverse complement strand
TGAATTGTTTTTACCTTTTTCTCTTTTTTTCCTATTCCTCGTTAGAAGTGACGAATTCTTTGCATCCCTAATCTACTTAGACACCTGAGACCAACACAATCATCACCACACTTCACTAGTGGGTCACAGTCACTGATACCACACTTAGTTGTCCCACCACACATAGGCTTCTACTCTACACAGATCTGTGTCAGTCTCTCTTCTCCCCGGCGTGCCAAAATGCCGCAGACTGCAAACCCCATTGCCTATGGGGAAGATGTGAATACTTGGCTGAGAGGCATGACAGACAGCCTCACCCCCAAGACATTTGAACTGTTATTATTTTTAATAATAATCCTAATCCTGAGAAGATTCCTGACACAAGATTCAAGCCAGAACAACAACCACGAGGAGCTAGTCAAAATCACCAGCTCCCTAAGCTACGCCTTCACAACCCAGCTGAAACTGAGCGACAAGCACATCACCCACCTTCAAGAGGAGCTGACACGTGCTCAACGCCGCATAGACAAGCTGGAAGTGAAAGTTCAAGATCAACTCAAAGCACCCAACGAGAGGGAGCAGGAAACAACGGAACAAGTTATGAAACTCCAAGCAGCCCTGGCAGCAGCGCAGCTCGACCAGCAACATTCAAAGGCTGTCCAGAAAGACCTGGTAAACAGACTCCAGTATGCCGAACAGCTACTAGAGAAAGCCAAGAATCACATCAGAGACAAGAATGTTGAAATCAGTACCCTGAAAGACCACCTTGAAAGGTATAGAACTGAAATGGACAATCTGACCCAACAACTAGACGATACCAACGATGAGCTCTACATGGTCAGAAAAGAACTCAAAGATGCTTATGAGCTGAAACAAGAGCCAAGAAAAGAGAAGCATCTCTCAGCCTCACCACTGCTGAGCAGAGCAGAGTCCCATATCCAAGAACCGGCATATGACGAAAGGCGCGAAGGGCCACAACCCAAAACCTCACCTGCCTTCGCCACACAAGCCTTTCCTGCCAACGAAAGAATACCTCCCATCCAAGCAGACCTTGGAGCTGCACATGGGATGACCATCAAAGACCTCAACAAGCTGTCTAAAAACATCAGCAGTTTCAACCCAAACTCTGCAGAGGGCCACGACATCCAGGCCTACCTGCAAGATATCGAGTTTTATCTGGAAATGAGACCTCGTGTGACTGACAGAGACAGGTTATACCTCCTAAGAGCCACATCAAGTCCTGAGGTACGAAACTTCCTAGATCGACAGCCCAGTCAAACAAAGTCAAGCTACCAGCTACTTCGTGAGGTCCTTATTAAAGAGTTTACAGACCCTGAGTCTGAACTTGGACTGTTAACTGCTTTGGAGATCAAGCAAGGTCGACAAGAGGTTCCACAAGCTTACTACAACCGACTCCGACAAGCCTACTTTGGTGCACACAACGAACCTGACCTTGAAGAGGATGTGAACTTCAAAAGCCTCTTCCTAAGAAACCTGCACCCTGGAGTCAGCCATCATCTAGGCGTCATGGCCTGTCCACGCTCCATGACCATCCAACAGTTGCGTGACCTAACACAGAAGGCCTACAACAAGCAGAAGATGGCCTCAAAGAAAGGTAACAAAACATCCACACTCTTGAACTCTGTAACCAAAGACTCAAGCCTTGCACTGGACGACACCCAGTGGCATCATGACACCAGAGTCTTCCATCAAGAGCACAGAGAACGTGACCCCCATGTCCACGACAGCTTTCAGCCCAGCCGCTGGAAAAATCCATGGGAACAGCCACGCTTCTCAAGAAACCCAAAAGATAGGAACAACTGGAAACCTAACCAGACGTCCAAAGGTAATCGCCTGACTCATCCAAGAGCAACTCGTGTGAGTAAGCGACAGCAAAACCCACCTCAGCACCACTCAGACATGCACAGTGCTGAGTATGCAGAAGAGCAAGACAGCTTATCCTCAGACGACATGGAACAAGTCATGAGACAAATGAAAGAGTTCCTTCAAGAAAAGCTGAACATGGATGACCACAAAGTTGAGTCATGCTCGCTGTGACCAGCGACAGAACGGAAGGCCGGTGATCACCTGGTACACCACATCAGAGATGACAAGCACCTGTTCAACAACCACCCAGAACGAGCAAGTCTCTCACGGCCAACTGTTGATGAAACTCTGAGGTACCAAAGAACATCACCTCAGTCACCCATCGCTCAATAACAAACTGTCAAATCAACTCCAAGAACCACATTCCTGTCTGTGCAACAGCAACCACCCAAGCACAGAAGGTCAGAAAGTCTGCCACAACCAGAAGGCATCACAAGAGAAATGCAACATAGGAGACAAAGTTTGCACCCCAGCTTCACACAGCCATGCCAAACTAGCTCTGACTGTCTGCTAAAGAACTTCCTGCCTTGCTGGACTGACCCCCATTAGATCATGGACACGCCCTCATCCAAGCCAAGGATGCAGAGAGCCCGTCTTCACTGACATACAAGAAAAGGGGGGAGACAACACAGACTGAAACAGATCTGACCACACATACACTACACCATTAACACACACACAACATTACCTACACCCAGAGGTAACCACATCTACTGATAACACATTCAACTAACATTTTCTTCCCACAAGTAGAATATCCAAATTTTAGCGTAACATAAAGTTACATATGCCCACCATGAAGAAATATGCAGCCATCCTCACAATAGGTAGAACACCTGACATTAATTTAAGGTACATGACACACTAGCTGCACACGACATCCTAGCTCAACAGTAGTTGTAAGCCATGCTAGGAAAATCCACAGCAGCTTAGTTTTGTTTGTTCTTCTTTTACCTATCCTGATTCCTTCCTCTCTTTCCTTAGTAGGTGAAACACCTAGACACCCTGCAAGGGTCAAAGGTCTGATATTAGGATTGACTCACCACACCTAATATCCGCCAGTAATTCTAAAGCTGAATGGAAGCCAGAAAGCTCCATGCACGATAGGTCAATTCATTTCATTGCAAATGATGTTACTAGGAAATTAACGGTAAACGTTTTAAATTAAGACAACCTAGAAGAACCAAACAAAGTTATCCGCAAAATTTGATTGACGAATCAACGTACGGAACCAAATTAGAACAATTTCCAGATTGAATTAAAACATATTTCAATTTACTAAACTATTTTGACTAATTGAACTTTACCACCTGTACCTAAATAACCTGTTGCCTGCACCAGTACAGTAACTGTCATGGAGGTGTCTTGTTGTTTGCTGTGGTTGTCTGCTTCTTCTGCCTTTGTTTCTCCAGCGCTCGCCGATGTCTTCAACTCAACACATCGCCGATCGAAGGGGGGTATGTAGGATATCAGACCGAATCAGACAATCTAAGCTTTGGTCAAAACCGAGTTGAGGCACGAGGAGTCACAAAAATTCCACAGAGGCCCAAGACAACAGGATGTCATAAATCAGACCCTAGCCTCTCTGAAGCAAGCCTAAACCTAAGCCCCTGTCACAGAACAGTTTTCAACATTAACACAAAAGAACACTTATTGCCAAGTCCAAGGAGATTGTCAATTTTGGGGCAAGTTATCAAGAATAATGGTCAAAAGAGATGCACAGCGTGACCGCCACATGGAAACATGTGACAGTGATCACAAGCTTCAAATTGACTTCCTCCACTTTACGACAAGAACAGAGAGACTAAAGTTCCTTAGACATTTTAATCTCTGGTCTTCATACATTCACAGAATGGCACGGAAACTGCCTTTCCATGCACCTAAATGACACTAAAAGGACTGGTGACCAGCTAATAATTGCTATGCATAACTCCATATTATGTATCTAACCCACATGTTTAACCATCATGCCTTATTTATTGTGAATGTATTTTGAATAACTATTGAATAGTTTAAGAATTGCTATTGATGTTTAGTATGTGTGTGTTTGAGAATTCATGCTTGAAACGTTTCTTCCAATCAATACTTGGTCAAATGTATCATATTCTTATTATAAGAAATCATGTCCAAAATGTATACTCTACCAGAGCGGGAAAAACGCAGGTCATGTGAATGATGAGATAACAGTTGATTTATGAATGGGAAGGAGAAACATTGCAACACCCCGAGCTACAATTGGTCGAAACACCATTTGGGTGTGTTAAACAGCCTGGTTTAAATACTCAGGACACCATCAAACTGCGCTTTTTGGTCTTTTGCCTTTTTGCGGGTCTGACTTTTTGTGTCTAGCTTTTAGCCATGCGGCTTTTAGCTTTTCACTCCTAGTCATGCTTCTTTAGTTTTTAGCGTGCTCTGGCTTACACGCCAGCTCCTCCGAAACCATGAGGAGAAACGCCACCTGGTCTCGTCAAACTTTACATCTATTTCTATTTCTTTAGTTTGTTTTATTTTCCGTTGGTGTTCTGATGTTCTGAGTTAAGCCGAACGCCGCATCTCCGAAGAGTGCTGTCTACCCTTCAACTGCAGACTACAGCTCCAGCCAACGCGCCAACGCCCAACCACTGGCTTCCCAAGACTGAACCTCCAGCCAATCAGAAAATCGGGAAACCCCTTTCAGCAGACAAGGAAGGGAACCCCCGACACAGAAACGCAAGTACTCCAGAGAGCTGAACTGGTGCATTTAATCTCAATTTTAACCTCATTGAGGAACTCAGTGCGAGGGTTAATTAAGTGATTGATGGTTGTTCAGATCTATGCAATGGCACATATTGCTGTAAACTTGGGATTTCACATTTTCATTCTCTTAAACTAATTATTTTCCTCACTTTCTCTCTTTCTGCAACTTGTGTGTGAATGCGTGTGTTAGATTAGTTTATATGTCTTAGATTTATCCAATAAAGCCTTATTTATATGGAAAAGAGAAGTATCTTGTGTTTTGTGCTCACAAGTTAATGTCTTAAACTGCCGATCTTGTTACTATGCTAATTAATAGTGTTTTCACTATATTTTGGATATAGATATCCATTGCAGAATTGCTGTCATACGGCTCGTTCACTGACTCGCTGGCCGTCTCAGTGATCAACCGTAAAACAGTGATTCTGTCCTAATTCCCTTGCATATTAATGGTGGAGTTCCCTTTAAAATCTTAAATGATTCCCTTTGAGCTAAATTATTATCACTGTTTCCCTTACAGTACGTTGTGAATTATAAATCATAGCGCGAAACTCATTTATTCATTTCCTTAGATTTCCAGTTTTGTTGTTCAATAATCTCCATCACGTATCCTGTAAAAAATACCTAGGCCTATAATATAATATGTATTATTACAAAAAGTGGATCTTCTTGCTAAATCGCTCCCAAACGTAGGACTGTTGTTTAGCATGTACATACCACGTAATATTACAATAGGTACCCCTTAGTTTCGAAATACTTACAGTATAAATAATTAGTAATTTTCCAGATTGTTACCCCTTTATTCCCCAAACTTTGCATATTGTCCCCTTATACCTACATAGAGGTACTATATAGGTACACTGTAATTACAAAGAAAGCTATGCTGTAAATTCAGTTTACTTGCGCTGTAATTGCGGACTGTAATCTAAAGTGTTACCATTTTCTTTTTTCTATTGAAAAAAAGGAGATGTTGAGCAGGATGTTCACACTGCTCTTTTCCATACAGCAAAAGTACATGTTGACCAGAACCCAGAAAGTTGTCTTATGCTCTGTGTTGTGCATACTGTATTTTGTCTTAAAGAGCAAGTTCACTGATTTTCAACCAGTTTTGTATTGGTACAATGTCGGTAGTATAAGTAAGTGAACAATATATATTATTTTTCTGTGTTACCTACATCAAGATATCCCCAATTATTTGTCCGCAGAAGTCTGCGGGGATGACATAAAACACATTATTCAGCAGATTTCTGAAAGCTTCAGGGCTTTAATGAACACTGAAACTAAACACTCACAGATAGTCTGACTGAGCCCACAGCCTTTTATCTCTGTTTTATCTCTGTATTTATTTATTATTTGTAGTCTTTTTTTTTGCACCGCACAGACAGACAACTTTAATTAAACCTTACATTTCTGTACTTTCTCCACATAAATACATGGTTATGAGTATGAACCACTTTTATGATATTTTTTGGAGCTTGAGGACCATTTACTTTAATTTTATCCAAAAACAGTCACATTTAGTTAAATATCTCATTGTGTATATGAGAGGAAGAAAGTCATATACAGGTTTGGGAGCAACATTATGGTTTTTATTATTGGAGTGGACTATGCTGTTAAAATCTTCCCACATGAGAAAGAGCCTACTTTGTCAGCTTTCTCCTGTTGTTATCAGCACTCTGATGCCTGATAGAATACAAATCCATCACGTTTTATTGATGCGTATGTGTCTGAATATATATCTCTGATATTCTTCCACTATGTTGAAGGTTTCAGTATCGCATTGCTATTCCGGAGCAGCGATTGCAGCATGCAGCAAGGTGGATGGAACATCCCAGAGGAGCTTGAGAGGCCTTCTTACTCCCGTTCTCCATTGAATTAGCGCTAACTCACTTTGACTTTGAAGAAAAAACAACAATTGATCTGTGCATCAGCGGCCCGGTGAGGGAGAGAAACGATTCTTGGAGGAGGGCATTGACTCGCTGAGACAGATCAAAGCCGAGTCGGGTAAGCGATCACAACTTCTTCCTAATCAGGAGAAATGGAACAGCTGTAACATTGTATTTTCTTAAACTGCTCCTTGAATCTTCGCCAACAGCCTCCTAAATTCAACTTAGATTAGTCCAAAGTGTGAGATATTTGGATTTAGAGATTGCAGAAGCCACAAAAGTTCTGTCTTGGAAAGGTTTCTCATTAAAGTTTCTTTCCATCACTGCAGTAACTCTGCATCATATTGTTTGCATATTGATTTTTCTTCAGATCTATCCAGAAAGTCTGAGTTATTGCTTATGTACGCATCTAATGTGTTTGCTCTCCCATTTATGTGCTTGTCAAAAGTTAAGTGAACCAGAGAAAAGCTTTTGTTTAGCATGCTCAATAAGACCAGCGGGACATTGAGCGACTTTAAAATGTAACTCTCATACTTGGCAGACGTCCACTGTATTGCTGTAAAACTAATTTTAAGATTACTTACTGTAAGAGGAATATGTTAATCTGATGAGCAAGAAAAGACATTTGAAAGCCGTCATTCCTCTCTCAAAAAGATTTTTAGCAATTATAACACTACTCAGCACAACAGATGAACCATATATGTAATATAATACAATATTATGGAGAGGACCTGGACGCAGTTGCTTTTGTTTTGTATTTATTCTCTATCAGATTCATTAGGAAGATACATTCTCTGTGCCTGATAATTATTTATGCTGTGTGTTTGCTAAAGCAGGATAAGGGTGAGCTTTTATAAACAGCTCAGTGTATCTTTATGAGGATTGCTCTTTTATTGCGAGGCTGGTGTGGATTATGCCATCGCACAAAGGTAAAAGAAAAGCACTTGGGACTCCAGACGGTTGACATTCAACTGTCATTCAGTTCATACTCAATTGGACACTCAATTGTGAATGAAGGTAATTGACGTTCTTAGAATGTCTTTAATGGGTTGCTTTTCATCAATAAGTATGAAATTTGAGAATTACTAGCCTCAATGACTGGAATTTAAAGGGGCAGTTCTCCTAAAAATGAAAGGTCTGTCATCTTCTACTTACATGGTAGTCTGTTCCTCATAATGAACAAGGGCCTTCAAACTTTTTCAGTCCACTTTGGAGGAAAGAGAGATGGAGCAATGAGTGTTGCATTTTAAGATCAGTTAAGTACCATATTCATTTATTCATGTACTTGGTTATAATTGGAAAGTATATAATCATTATGGTGTACAGTATGGAGTCATACATTTTAATTTTACTTAATGCTTTTTAATGTAGTAAGGACAATGAAACATTTAGCTGAACTTTAGCTATGGTACCTTTAGCTTTGGTTAAAGAGGACACCAGTCTGCATTTACTCAGCCTTATGTTGTTCCAAAACCTGTATGACTTTTTTTGTTCCGTGGAACATAAAAGAAGATATTTTGAAGAATGTTGGTATCCAAACAATTTCCATTCCCATTGACTTCCATTATATGAAAAATACAAAGGAAATTAATAGGAACCAAAACTGTTTGGTTACCAACATTCTTCAAAATATATTTTGTGTTCTGCAGAAAAAAGAAATGCATGTTTGCAATGACTTGAGTAAATAATGGCAGAATTTTCATTTTTGGGTGGACTATCGCTTTAATGCATTTTTGTTTAACAGATTTTTTTATACTGCAACTCCTGCTGCATATGGGCTACTTTCAGGGTCGTTTTTGTCCTTTGAGTAACTTGAAAGCCATTTTGAAGAATGTTGGTTTCCAAACAGTTTCGGTTCCCATTCACTTCCATTATATGAACAAAAAAAAAATACAAAGGAAATCAACTGGAACTGAAACAGTTTAGTTCCCAACATTCTTCAAAATCTCTATTGTATTTTACATAGGAAAGAAATGCATACAGGTTTGGAATGACTTAAGTAAATAATGACAGAATTTTCATTTTCAATTTTCATCTCTTTATTTTTGTTGATCAGATGTGTCTTTTCTTTTCTCACAGCGTAGTTTAAGAGGAAATAATATTCTCCTTTTGTAATCCACATACTAATTCATATGGGATTTGAGCAACATAAGGGTGAGTATATGATTTCCAATTTCATTCTCGGGGGAAATATAATACGCTTTAAGTTCTTCATTTAGATTTCAAGGCTTAATTACATTTCTTATAGCATGGTATATTTATTCATTCTTCCCTCTTGTGTGTGTGCATTAACAGCGATTTGACAAAATAACCACTCTACAAGTGTTCTCCTGTGAGCGAGCATGCCAGTCTGCTGTCTCATGCTGCTTTTTATTTGTTCTTATCGTGTACCTGTCTGTCTAAAGCAGAACTCCTTTCACGGCCCATGTAGGGCATTAAAGGGCAGGACGTGCGTGTCTTTGAATGTATCAGATAGGACAGAGGATGTGTGGAACTGTACCCTACTGAGAGTGTGTGTGGGCTTGGCTTCAAAGGAAGGGCGTACTGACCTTTTCGTCACATCAGAGGGGAATAGCATAACCCGACTGCTGCCCACTCCACAGGGCATCTTACCAGCCTGGACTTCACGTTCTGAGATAGCGGCCACACATGCACACACCCTTTAGAGAACTCACCATGCAGTTGAAAATAGGCTGTTTTTGCACAGACATTTCAGTTTTTTTTTTCATTTCGCATACAAACTATGTTTAAGTCATTTTAAGTTGATATATTTTTTCAGCAAGGACACATTAATTCCATCAAAAGTGACAGTAACAACTTGTCTAAATGTTACACAACTTTTCTGTTTCAAATTAATGCTGTTCTTTTGAACTTTTATTAATCAAATAATCATGAAAAAAAGAC
>NW_015505288.1:378651-379575 GCF_001515645.1 Sinocyclocheilus grahami | reverse complement strand
TGTTCTTTTGAACTTTTATTAATCAAATAATCATGAAAAAAAGACATATTGAGCAAGAAATAAATATATTTATATTAAATGTTTCAAAAGAAATAAAAAATACAAAACTGTACATACATGTGAACATCATATTATATATACGTCACTTCCTGTTTGTTGCTGGCGTGTGTTTTGAGATTGAGCTCCGTCAAGTTAATTCTTTATCGTCTATTTTTTATCTTAAAATACATTTTATACACCATAATTTTTGTTTCTATAACGTGTGAATATATCCCCTATCGAATTCTACAACAAAAACAATCAGAGCGCCTTATCACTTGTTTTATTTTGATTTCCTGAGTCCGCTATTAGCTTATAGCCCATAAGCATCTCCAGCGTGGTTGACGCTAATCTCGCTTACATTGCTAATACTCTATTCACACACATTACCATTGTTTTACTCACTGTTACTTGCTTTAATGGCAGATGTGTGTCTACCTTTGAGTGCAGGTGAGGACACGTTCAAGCTGCATTTGGTGCAGGTTGAGCTGGAGGCCGTGGAGAAGCAGATCCGCGACCTGGTGGAGAGGCAGGGCCCGCTGAGAGAGCGGAGAGCCGCACTGGGAAAAACCCCCGCTGCTGAGTCACTTCCTGTTTGTTGCTGCCGTGTGTTTTGAGTTTGAGGTCCATCAAGTTAATTCTTTATCGTCTATTTTTTATATTAAAATCAATTTTATACACCATCATTGTATGTTTCTATTACGTGTGAATATATCCCCTCGTATCGTATTCTACAACAAAAACAATCTGAGCGCCTTGTTATCACTTGTTTTATTTTGATTTCCTGAGTCCGCTATTAGCATATAGCCCATAAGCATCGCCAGCGTGGTTGCCGCTAATTTGCTTACATTGCTAATACTCTATTCACACACATTACCATTGTTT
>NW_015505288.1:375125-378641 GCF_001515645.1 Sinocyclocheilus grahami | reverse complement strand
GAAAGGAAAACTTGAAATCGCATCATATGACCCCTTTAAGCAGTTGTACAGAAGCATATATTGTGAACAAATACCATTCAAATCTTATTGTAAATTATTATCACAGCCTGCATAGAACAGTACCTGCCAGAAAAAAACTGGCTCCGTCTGACCCGAGGCAACTCGAAGACGAAGCAGGAAAATTTAACTAACTTGCCACCACCTACACCGTTGTACAGAAGCGCATATTGTGAACACATTTTGTTCAAATCATATCTTAACCTGATATCGTTACACATAAAAAAAAAAACTTACCCTGTGATCACGGATGGACTAAACGGGCACCGCCTGAGCCAACTCGAAGTCCATGTCTGTATACAAAACCACAAAAAATATTATTGTAATTTATTATACAAAGAATAGCACCTACCTGAGCGATTATGTTAACGTTAAGATACACTGTCGGAAAAAAACAGGCGCCGTCTGACCTGAGGCAACTCGGGGAAAATTGAACTCACTTGAAGCCACCTAACGATACGTTGTAAAGAAGTGCATATTGTGAAAAAAATTCATTCAAATCATATCTTAAATTGATACACAAAGAACCACCATTTACCGGAGTGATAACAATGATGGACTAACGTTGAACGGGCACCGCCTGAGGCAACTCTAAAACGAAAGGATATACGGTGTACAAAAGCACATATTTTGCACAAACATAATTCAAGTCTTATGGTAAATATTGTATATAGAACAGCACCTACCGGAGCGATTACACTGTCGGTCAGAAAAAAAATGGCCGCCGTCTGACCTGAGGCAACTCATAAAACCAGGCGGGAAAATTTACTAACTTGCCGCCACCTATGTTGTACAGAAGCGCATATTGTGAACAAATTTAATTTAAATCATATCGTGAATTGAAACACACAGAACGACACTTATCACGATCACAATGACGGAATAAACGGGCGCCGCTTGAGGCAACTCGAAAATGAAGTGGGAGAAAAGAAAATGGCATCGTATATATATATATATATATAAAAAAAGTGATCGAACTGCGCATGCTCATCAGCCTTTGTGGGCAATACTTACAACAAACTTAAAGTTGTTAGTTGTTCCAACTTTAAATATTAATTTGGTCAAACAAATTGGTAAATTTCTATTTTACTTACTTTTATGTGTTATCTCAACTTTTTTCATGTTAAATAGTTGAATAATCTTGTAATACAAAATGTAAGTTGGATTTTTTACAGTGCATGTACCACTCCATTCAACCCGAGTCTCTGTTTCCCTGCAGCTGCAATTTACCCTCGTGATTGTCACCATGAAGGGCAAGTCGTTTCCCCAACTACATTTCAGACCTCTTGAAAAGCACACCATGTATCCACCAGTCATAAGGGGCCCAGATTATCTTCCAAAGACTCCCCCTTGACTCTAGTCTGCAAACTGTTTCCCTGATTTGCCTGGTACCAGACTGTCTTTCAAATCTGAAACTACAGCAGCCCTGAGGTATGTGGTAACCAAGAACAGCAAACCTTCTCCAGTTATAAACAAACACGCTGAATTAAAAAGACCTCACCAGATTTCATGCAGATTTTCAATCAGGTTCTTCCTGGATTCTGGTGGTGAAGGCCCACTGATGCCAGTCCCTCTCTTTCCTGAATGATGCAGGGTAGAAGAGTCGACCGACATCCCTGGGTCCAGACGAAACAATCACGGAATCTCATCATTGCCAGAGATGTAGTGGGAAAATGTTTTGAACTCTGAATGTGAGGCAATAACTCGGAGAGTATTGTAGATTAAGAAAATAGAAGGTTTATTCTTGCAAGAAGGTCAGACAAGCATACAGAGCATCTGAGGAGTGTGTGACAAAGAGGACCACTTCGAGCAAGTGACGCAATGCTAGATTTCTCCAAATCTGTTCAGATAAAGAAAAAAAACTAATCTACTGTACATCTTGGATGGCCTTAGGGTGAGTCAATTTTCAGTAAATGTTCATAGTTGGGTGAACTATTTCTTTAATTGCACACATTTTCTGCAGTCTGTGATGAAAAATTATCTTTTTCACAGTAGATTATTGTATTAAAACATTCGTTGCACTTTTTTATACATTGGGTTGCAGCATAAATAGATTTGCAGAGTCTGATGTCACTTGACCCCTTCATTCAAACATTTTCCCCACAAAGTAATTCCCACGAACAATATCACAAACATAAATGTGCAGTACATGCAATAAATATTTTATCTGAAAAGTGCAATAAGAGATAAATTGTACAAAATGTTTTTGGCAGATAAACCATTACTAGTCATTTTAAAGGCATGATCAACAGCTGAGATGCATCAGATAGCATATGAAAATGCATTACCTCTTAAAATATCTCATAATCAGATAATCAAGCATTTTAAGTTGCCTTAAAAGCATTGCAATAATAAAAAAAAAACATATACACATTATATTTTACATACATTTGGTAAAATACATCAATATCACATTCTCAATATACCATTTCTTTGACTGATTTCTCAATAGTTTATGTCCTTGTGGTTCAGAATCTTCTTCCCAAGCATTTTTTAAGATGTTGTCCAGAAAAACACCTGAGAACTGTGTTGTCATCTTTTTGAAAATGAGGTCTAAAAACTGTCCCTATATGATGCTAGAATTGCACACTGAATGTTCATCTCATCAGTCTGGTTGAGATTCTGTGGTTCATAGAAATAAAGGATTGCAGTTAAACATTGACATGTGTGTGAATACATTTATTGGGGAAAAGTTCTTTGATTTGTGTACATGTACATGACTTACAGTTATATCGTCCAGGTAGTAGCAGTGGCGCAGGTTGAGGTGGCCAATGAAGTTGCGGCTGTAGTACTGTGGATCACCATGGGGCGTCTGCACACACACTGGACACACCTAGAGGGCGCCAGAGAGCACACAAACAATCTTAATGGTTTTTCTGTTTCTGATACTATGGCAGTCAGCAATACTGAGTCATTTAAACTGAAGTGTGTAATTTGGGGATGTTAAAATACAAGTAAGCCATTTATAGGTTGATCCCCCCCCCTGAAAAGTGTAGCACTGTGACTTTTAGAGCTATCAAAACATTGCTGTGTATGTATGAGCATCACAACCAACCATTTTGCAACATAGGTTCCAATAGTGTGAATTTGAGGTGGGACAATCTGCTTTTTCAAACCAATAATAGATTGTGCTGTAAGTTTAATTGAACACATGATTAATTATTAGAATCACTCGACGTGATGTACATGAATGGTGACTGACCACTCGTTTGCTGTCATTGGCATGATGTTCATTGCAGTGATCACGTAGATCGAGCTCATCCAGTCCATTCTCCTGGCAGTACGGACACACAAAAGTCCTCACAGTTAAACTGAAAAGAAAGAAAAATCTGGAAAATTAGTGCATGCCAAAGACAGTATTTTTAAATGTGTTTTTAGCAAAATACTTAAGTCTGCTAAAAATAATAATAAATCATCATTTTGGGTTCCCCAAATAATCTGAAGAACCCTTTTTTCACT
>NW_015505288.1:346949-375115 GCF_001515645.1 Sinocyclocheilus grahami | reverse complement strand
AATATCAAATTTTTAAAACCAACTATGATTTTAAGCTTTAAAATATCTCTTAAATTATTTGCATTTTTAAAACCTACAGATACAGATTTATAGTACACTTAGCAAACATAAGCTACACAAATACTTCGCATTTAACAAGCAAATAAATGTAAATAAAGTTAAATGAAGAAAATGCATCTTTGGGACGAAAACACACAACCTTAACTTATATTGTTAAATTTGTTTTAACTTTTTTTTTCTTAATACATTTAGAACTTCAATTACCTTATCAAAACTCAAAGGCACCCACACAATTGTACAAAATGAACATATTATAAGCAAATAAATTAAATTATATATCCTTAATCCTAATCTAAATACTTTTACTTAATATGCATAAAACAGCAATGTTACTTACCCAAGTCATGACACAGTCGGGAAAAAACTGGCATCGTATGACTTGAGGCAGCTCGAAGACGAAGCAGAAGTTGGAACGGACCAACTTGGAGCCACCTAACGTTAAAGGGGTCATATTATGCTTTTTTAAAGATCCTTATTTTGCATCATTTTGGGTTCCCCAAATAATCTGAAGAACCCTTTTTTCACTATAAAGAACCTTTTGTGCAATGGAATTTGAAAGGTTCTATATGTAGCATAGATGCCAATAAAGTACCTTTATTTTTAATAATGATCTTATTGATTATCTTTCTAAAAAGATATGCCAACATAAATAAATACTATTTTGAAATAGCGACATTTTTGGATTGTGTAAATGGTGCATTATATCATGGGATTGTACACTATATTTTGGACAAAAGCTTGTGGACAAGAAAAATGAGATGAAAGTGTTGTAAGCACCAGTTTAGCAAGAGATGTAGTAAAATAATGTCATTTTCATTTTCACTTTGTGCACAGTAAGGGGTTTTCCAAGCTGTTGTCCAGGTACAGTCATCTAGAACAGGGGTTTTCAGGGGAACGCAACGGGGGTAATAAGGGATCCGTGTAAATTTTAGAGAAAAACAAATAAATAAATAATAAAAAATATTTAAATAAATAAATGAATACTGAAATAAATAAATAAATAATAATAGAAGATTAAAATAAATAAATAATTAAATTTAAAAATAAATACAAATATATTAAAATAAATAATAAAAATGATTAAAGTAAACAAGTATGAAAGTATTTGGATTGGATATATTATATATGATTGCTATATACATTATATGTGACCCTGGACCACAAAACCAGTCTTAAGGGTCAGTTTTTTTTATTCAGATTTAAGATTTATTAATAAATACGCTTTCCATTAATGTATGTTTTTTTTTTAGGATAAGACAATATTTGGCCAAGATATAACTATTTGAAAATCTGGAATCTGAGAGTGCAAAAAAATCAAATATTAAGAATATCGCCTTTAAAGTTGTCCAAATGAAGTCTTTAGCAATGCATATTACTAATCAAAAATTAAGTTTTAATATATTCCCAGTAGGTCATTTACAAAATATCTTCATGGAACATGATCTTTATTTAATATCCTAATGATTTTTGGCATAAAAGAAAAATCGATAATTTTGACCCATACAATGTATTTTTGGCTATTGCTGCAAATATACCTGTGCGACTTATGACTGGTTTTGTGGTCCAGGTACACATATATGAAAATATATAGCTGATATTTTAGCTGCCTTTTAAATTTTAGGATGGGAGTCCTAAGAATGATCCTATTTGGGGGTCTGTGCATGGCATCTAAAAGATTGAAAACCCCCGTCATTGTGTGCCTTATGATTAGGATTTGTTGAACTACTGGAATAACCAAGCATGTTAATTAAAAGGAGTTTTCTGCAAGCTTTTGGCAATGTAGTGTGTTCGTGAACAGAAGTGAATAAACAGATGTCCTCACCCCTGTGGTTGTGGATTAATCTCCATTAGAGTGATCTCCGTTTGCCATGGCCTGTGAGTGAAACAAAATATGAGTTATCCAAACCATAATATCAATCAAATAATTATCCTCTTGATGGTACTTACCATTCATCCATTGGAGCCTGCACATTATCCTGGGATGGGGTGGGGTTTAGCGGCAGTGGAGCTTGGGCAGGTGGCGGGAGGACTTGGATAAGACCACTTGGGGCAACAGTAATGGGTGCAGGTTGTGGGGCAGCAATTAGATTTGCAAGTGGAGCTCTGATGCGAGGCATAGGAACGGGCCGTGCAGAGGAAATTAAAGGGGAAGGGGCTTGATTCTGTGGGGTGGGTGGCACTGCAGCCTGATTGGGTGGACTGGCTTGAGCAGCAGTGTCTGCCTGTTGTCCCAGTGAATCTCGAAGTTGGCCGAAGAGGCTGTTGGTTTAAAAGAAATTATGAATTCTTTAGCATTTGACAGAAAATACACTAAATAATGAAACTGGCCTGGGACTTACGTATGTATGTTTGCACCAACAGGTCTTCTTGAATTAAAATCCCCTGGCAGGATTGGGTGCACATGCCTCCTCCTACCAGGAGGCTGAAACAAAAAATATACATAAGCATGCGATGCTTGATGACCTCCACTCACAGAGACTGATATTTATTACTCACTTAACTAGGTTTTTACTTACTATGAATGGATTATTTGCATAATCACGGTTGCCTACTGAGCTTCTGCAGTGTGGACAATGAGCCCTGTATCGAAAAGACTGACTGAGGCATCGCTGGCAAATTCTGAAAGTACAAAGAGAGACAAATGTACTTGTGAGAGAGCATAAAATAATCAACTCCTATCAACATGAAGATAAAAGATTGGCTGGCAAGGCTGGTAATCGTTGTCAACCAACCATGTGATGGAATTTCCCTTTAGAAATACTTTCGCTTTTTGCTGCCAGCAAATGCTCAGGTTATTTATCAGAAATGATATGTACTTGTGAATAAGGAGAGGCTGCGAATGTATAGCACATGGAAAAAACAAACAAATAAAATAAATGTCCAACATAAAAGCTGTTTCCAACTACAAAAGCACTTTTTGGAGAAAATTTGATTTATTGAATGAGTTTGATTTACAATCACTTATCAAATATATTTTACAACTACACATTTTTATACAAGGCAGTACTGTATAATATTGTAAACTATGCATTAGCATATGTTAAATTATGTTAAATGCCTACAAGTTTGATCCACAAGTTTGTCAGTTTGTAAAGTCTCCACATGAAGTCACCAAAATCCCCATCTATGCCAAATATAAGCCACACTTACACTTTTCCACAGCATGAAGATGGTTGAGAAGGATTCTGTATGTTTTCCCTGCATACAGGACACTCTTCCTCTGAAGTGGACATGTCCAAATCGTCTGCTGTTTAGTCTGTCTGTCAGTCTACTGGCAGTCTAGTCTCTTCTGATATCTTCACTTAGGTTGTACAGCTTAAATGCAGCCCAACTTCCTTATTGTCATAAAGAGGGTGTGTATTATGTTTGCTTCAGGTGCTTTCTTTTCATGATGATAAATATAGAACCGGTTTAACCTGAAAAGTACTAATTTTGTAAACAAATATTTAGTGATGCGACTCGGGGACTTTAATATAGACAGAGCTGTAACTTTTGGTTTCACCTACGTTCTATCTATCTATCTATCTATCTATCTATCTATCTATCTATCTATCTATCTATCTATCTATCTATCTATCTATCTATCTATCTATCTATCTATCTATCCATCCATCCATCCATCCATCCATCCATCTAAACTGCAAAATCGTCAGTGTTAATATCCATTATATCAAATGTAACATCATTGTTACATGTTAAGGGTCATTTGTATGTTATACGTGTTCACACTACCCAGTGGTATTAATGTTACACTTTTTAAACCTTTTGACACCAATTTTGTTTTGATTCAACACTCTATACAGTATATCTGTCTGTCAGCATGTCTCTTTGTCTATTTTTCAGTACCGAAAGTATAAAGGTTATTTAGGGACACCAGGGCTTTTATTATGGCAGACACAGATGCTTTTATGTCATTGCGGAAGTAAAGTCACCTGACCGCCGCTAAGCTTCTTGGGCAAAATCGATCAGCAGGCAGCAGTAGATTTCAACATGTCTGCCGTCGGCTGTCAGTAAAGGAGGTGTTTGTTTTCAACTCAGCAGCGGATCCGTGAGCTCGGTGAAGAACAAACGAGGTGCTCTCATGGCTCAGTGCGTGCAGTCAGTGCAGGAGTACATCCAGGACTCGTTCGTGCCGATGGTGGCTGTCCTGTGCAGCGAGGATGCGGAGAGAGTGACCCGCAAAAACAGCCTGAGCTTCCCCGAGCTGCTGCGGCCTTTCTGCCGCCTGACGTCCGAGGGTAAGAGGCCATCTGGTCAGACAACCGCGGATCACCCACCACAACTGATGATCACTAGATAAGACGGTTGTTAGACAGCTCCCTTACACATACACACTGGCTGCGTCTGAAAACCTAGTGAACTGTCTGCCAAGACATTGCCCAAAACAGTCCAGGTGCCATTACAACGGTCAGACGGGAAAAATACAGTCTAGCTAGGCAGTTTAATATAGGTTTTGAGAGACATGCCCAAAAATGCTCTCTCGCAAGGCAGCTTATTAGGATTTGAGACACACTGAAAATGATGTCTAAGTAGGCTCTAGGCAGCTCACTAGATTTTTAGTTACACGCCCAAAGGTGCTGTCTCTAAATAGGCAGCTCACCAAGTTTTGAGAGATGTGCCCAAAAGATCTGTCTAGGTTGACAGCTAACTAGCTTTTTGAGAAACATGTCCAAAAATGTTTCAATAAACAGCTCACTGGATTTTTTCGTCATGCACCTTAAAATGCTGTCTAAATATGCAGGTTACTAAGTTGTGAGAAACATGCCCAAAAATGCTAGTCTAGGTTGGCAGCTCATTAGATTTTTAGGCACTATTCTTTGTCCAGTGAGGCCCTTGGGCAGATGTCTTTGTAGACTGTAGTGTAGACCTCGTTTGACCGTCATGTTTGGTTTGCTAATAGTTTTCTGCACTCTTTTTTTGAACGGCATCCTGGGGGTCCCGGGACCTTAGAGGTCAGCAGATTCTCTATGCGCTGGGGGCCCTAGTGGTTATCTTGTGCCATCTGTGCCAAGGAGCCCGGGCTCTAATGGTCAGCAATTTCTCTGAGTCTTAAGGAACTCGCTAAGTTTTGAGAGACGTGCCCAAAAAAATCTGTCAAGGTTGACAGCTAACTAGGTTTTGAGAAACACACCCCAAAATGATGCCTATCTAGGCAGCTAACTAGCTTTTGAGAAACACATGTCCAAAAAATGATTAGATAAACAGCAACCTGGATTTTTAGTCATGCACCTTAAAATGCTAGTCTAGGTTGGCTGCTCATTAGATTTTTAGGCTCTATTCTTTGTCTAGTGAGGCCCCTGGGCAGACGTCTTTGTAGACTGTAGTGTAGACCTCTTCTTTTTTTTTTTCTCAAGTTTTTGCACTGCATCCCGGGGGCTTTAGAGGTCAGCCCAGGGCTCTAATGGTCAGCAAATTCTCTTTGTGTTAAGAAACATAGGGTCTTCTGCACAGAGGGGCCGGGGGCTCCATCTGATTCTTTGCGATTTATGCACTAGGGGTACTTCCTCAGTAAGTTTTGGTACCACAAATCTTTGGAGACCTTTCATAGTGTAAGGCCTTCTGGCCCGTTCTGTAATCCAGCTCTGATCCTCAGTCAAATGATAGGAAGGGTTTCAAACCGGATTCATCTGAATTTGATCTCTCTGTTTGTGAAATCTGATCTGATTTCCGATCACCTGACCATTTAGTGTCAAGAGCCTTAGACAGACACAGCACAGATCAGATGCCTCTATTGGTGAGGGTTAGATTACCTCTGGACTGGCTGGAGAGGTCTGTGTTTGGCCTGTGCTGTTAATCACCAGCCTATATCTAGTAAAGGATATGGGATAATCCTAAAGAGGCAAGCAATCACACCGTAGTAAGTGAACAACCAAGATACACAATCGATCAAAAGTTTGGGGTTTTATAACATTTTTTTTAAATATATTTTTTAAAGATTTATTTTTGGCTTTTTTAGCCTTTGTTAAGACAGGACAGTATGTTGACAGGAAGTGAATAGGGAGAGAGAGAGGGAGATGGGATCAGGAAATGTCCGCAAGCCGGGACTCGAACCCAGGACACCTGAATCGCATATGTTGGCGCATTGCCCACGAGGCTATTGGCGCTGACTATTAATAGTTTTCTTTATTTTATTAAATTTTTTATTTTATTTAATTTTATTAATTAATATTTTCGAAGCCTCTAATGCTCATCAGGGCTGCATTTGTTTGATCAAAATTACAGTAAAAACAGTAATATTGTGAATTTAAAGTTACTGTTTTCTATTTGAATATATTTCAAAGTGTACTTCATTCCTGTTATGTCAAAGCTGAATTTTCAGCAGTCATTACTCCACTCTTCAATGTCACATGATCCTTCAGAAATGATTCTAATATGCTGATTTGGCACCTAACATTTCTTATTATTATCAATGTTGAAAACAGTTGCTATATATATTTGTGGAAACTCTTCCACTTTTTTACTGTCACTTTTGATCAATTTAATGCATCTTTGCTGAAAGTATTAATTCATTAACTTTAACTTTAACTTGAACATTTGACAACAGATGCCATTTTAATTGGTTCATTAAAAATGTCATTCACTCTTACAAGAAGAAATATTCCTATTAGCCCAGGGCTTAGAGAAAAAGGTATTTTTGTGTTCTTTGGCCTCCTTTCCAAATGTTAACCATTGAGGAAAAAAATTAACCGAATCACTTTCTTGCATCAGAATCTGTCCCGGTCACCACAGTCAAGACTGAACACATGTAGCTCATCTGTAGAACGTGGCGCTTGCAACGCCAAGGTCAAGGGTTTGATTCCCTGGGAAAGAAAGAAGTGATAAAATGTGTGCTTTGAATGCAATGTCATTTTGGATAAATGTAAATGTAATGAACTCTTTTCTTCATAAGAGCATGTGCTATAAAAGGATTTGCAAATAGGAAGTGATGTAATTCTGACAGTTTAATGTGGACAACAATTGTTGGTTTTACAAAAAATGATTTGAACAAAATAACATTATTAACCAATTATAACATTTAAAAAGCTAATCATGTTCCATTTTCCTCCGGAACAACTAGAATGGGTATTTCCTATTTCATTTGTTTTCAGGTTTTGTTCCTACTGCTTTTAATTCCTGTCTGAGCTACATCATCACATTCATTGACTGAAATCTTAGAATCGCTCCATTTATCAACAATATTGGTCTTTCAGGATTCATGCAATTGTGGGAAAACATGGCACATTTTGTGTAGCACAATAGGCACAGACTTCTCATATCAGTCATAGACTACACTAATACACTTAATCTCGTCAGAGAACTCTTTCAGATACTAAGAAAACCCCATTTCTCACATTGCGTTTGTTGCAGTGTGTTATGGATTCGTAGAAAAGCTGGTAACACAGTTAGGTTGACCCAAATGAACACAGTGCTCTCTTTATGTGTGTGTGTGTGCGTGTGTGTCCCTCAGTGATGTGATTGGATTTATTCAGGAATGCCTTGGCAGCAGAGGAGCAAAGTCGCATCTTTATTCTTTATGTTGTGATTATCATGTGAATAGTGGAGTGAAAACACACAGGTGCATTATGGGAGAATGTTCGGTAGAGGGGTGGCAACATATTTGAGCTGGGTGTTCCTGTCATGCATTTTGCAAGGGAAGAGTGGGTGAAGATGGATCAGGTGGGCTCCAGAGGTGGTCAGCTGTCATAAGACTAGTGGAAACCCAGCTGTGTTTGGCTAATTTAGTCAACCATGACAGATTTTCAAGTTGGCGTTCATAATAGATTGTAAATAATTTATTAAAAGTCTTTGCATTGTGCTGATCTCATTAAATATACATTTTTTAAATCCTCTAAAGAAAAGAAAAGTACCTTTTCAGAATTGTACTCTAACAAATATTAGCGATATTAATAGTCAAAACCGTATATTACATCCCAATTATAAAATCCCAAAGATTAAGAATTTTAATATTGATTTATTAAAAGTAAATAATAAAAAAAATTCTGACAATGCCCATAAGAATTAACAAGTGACGGTGGGGACACCCAGTTCAAATATTTATTACTTTTGTTCGGCAAGGATGCATTAAATTAATAAAAAGTGACTAAAGATGTTTGTTACATAAGATTTCTATTTCAAATCACTGCTGTTCTTTTTAACGTTATATTCATATAAGAAAATGCAGAATGGTCTCCACAAAAATATTAAGCAGTACAGCTGTTTTCAGTTTTGATAGTAATAATAAAAAAAGTTATAAAAACTGGTATTCTTAAGCAGCAAATCAGCGTATTAGAATGATTTCTGAAGGATCATGTGACACTTAAGACTGGAATAATGATGCTGAAAATTCAGCTTTGCATCACAGGAATAAATTGCATTTTACAATATATTAATAGAAAACTTAAAATAGAAAATGGGTACTTGAAATTGTAATATTTCAAAATATTACAGTTTTTACAGTATTTCTTTATCAAATAAATGCAGCCTTGATGAGCATAAGAGACCATCCAAAAAATTTTTATAATATGTGGTCCAGATTGAACCAGCCTTGGGTTCTAGACTGTGTAAAGCTCCTTGCACACCAAGAACAAAAACTATAAATAAAACTATAAAGATGTAGTTCTAAAAATCATTCTCAATATTAAAGAATTGCAGAGTCCAAACCACAGCTATAACGATAAAGGCACAGAGAAACATGTAGTTGGAATCACTTTCAGAATGATTTTTTTTCCAGCTGATGAAGGATACAGACATTGACACCCAATCAGAATCAATCCTGCTATCACGAGCTCGAGAATTTAAAGCGGCAGATGAGTGTGCACTTAGAATAAACTGACGATATCGTCTGCTGGTGTGGACGCTAATATAGTTATCTTTATAGATATCGTTATAGATTAGGGATGTAACGGCATGAAAATTTCTTATCACGATTATAGTGACCAAAATTATCACGGTTATCAGTATTATCACGGTATTGTTAAAATGTGCTGGAGATGTTAAAAAAGTACCAAAAAACAACAACAAATAAAAGGACTTTTTGTTTTCATAATCACTAAAACAATAACATTACCAATGATGTTCGGATTTTAAATGACAACTTGACTGACAACAGTTTAATAGCATGTTGACATATCTAATGTAAATGTTCAAATAAAGCTTTGAAAAAGTTTAATAAAAAGCTAAACCTCAAATTTCAGCCTTTAAATAAAGAAAAAGATATAAGTAATGTTCGGATTTTAAATGACAACTTGACTGACAACAGTTTAATAGTTAATAGAACAGTAAATGTTCAAATAAAGCTTTGAAAAAGTTTAATAAAAAGCTAAACCTCAAATTTCAGCCTTTAAATAAAGAAAAAGATATAAGTAAAAATGATAACTGATTAATAAATGATTATATGTATTTTATCTGCTCCATAAATAATTCCTAGATAACTTATCTGAATGTGTAGAATCCACATAAGCTTGTTTTTCATCAACCGGTCAAAATTCACAGTGGGGCATGCAAATTCTGTCCTTTTTTGGCCAGACAGAAACTGCACACAGACTAAATGTAAATATACGTCTCTGTAAATCCACTCGCTGACAGCAGGTGGCGATTGTGGAAAAGCTGAATTAGAGCTGTTTCCCGTAACCTCTGTGGACAAAGCAGTATTGCGATTTAAAAACACTTCCTTTAGGTATTACATGGCGCGAAGATGAAAATAAAATGCCATCGAATCGTTTCTGAAGACAGTCAGAACCTTCAGAGATACATTCATATAATTAATCCATTCATATATTAATTTGTATAATTCCCTTAGCACTCTTTTAAAACCTCCCAGCTTTTCCGCCCTGTTTTCACTCAAAACGAAATTTCTCTGTGTGCTGTGCGCACCTGAGACTGTTACTTAAAACTGTGCTTTATGCTGGACAGTATTTATTTATTGCGAGTTGTTCAAATCGCGGTAATCTAATACGGTAGTTAATGATAATTAAAAGATGAAACAGTAATACTAACCGTGCGGAATTTTATCATGATTTATCGTCAAACCGGTAATCGTTACATCCCTATTATAGATATTGCTTAGGTAATTGCATATGTTTCATGTTTACATTGTGCACTCCCCACCAGGTACAATATTCTGATTGTTTGCATATTGTTTTTAAGCCCATAAATAATAATGTACTCATTCTAATATGTTTAAAAAATAATTTACATTGCTGGTAGGTTATCATTGCACAAATTAACACACTCTCTACAATAAAAAAAATAAAATTAGAAGAGTTCTGAACTAACGCGCTGTCTTCACTGTATCTAACGCACACACTCTCAAGGCTGATTTATGGCTGATTTATACTTTGAGTGCGCACGACGTCGTTTAGCGTGGCGGTGTGCACAACATTTTTTGTAACTTTCCGCGCAGCTCTGCTTCCGAAGATGCACGAGTTCAAAGCGACTCTAGCCGAACATGCACGTCTGTGCCAGCATTTGTGTGAAACAGAAGCAGTTTGATGTTAAGTTCAGTCACACACACAGATCACGTTGCGGCTGAACTCAGACATTCAGGAACAAACTTTTTAGCGCTGCCCTGCAATTTTATCAACTAAATAGCTTAATCGCTCAAGAGCTACATTATCTTTCTCAACAAGGAGCTGGTAGCATCATTGTTTCTAAAGGAATTAAAGCCATAGCTTTACTGTTAATAGAGAAACGCGGCAGAACGGTGGTAATGCATACGTACACAGCCTCTCTTTCTCTCTCTGTCATAAATGAACAGTTGATGAATCACACTTTTCTGAGAATAGACTTGAAATGGAGATAGCTAAACTGCAAGCTAAGCTGTGTTTTCAGAAAGCAAGAGCGTTTATCCACAGTGGAGAGAGAGCGCGTGAGCACAGGGTTGCCAGGTTGACAAAGATAAGTAGCACGTTTAGCAGATATTTCTGTATTGCGCAAGTGTAAAGCTCTGTTTTGGGGATTACGTCTCTTTATATCAGGCAACCCCATTGTGTTCCTCTGCGGCCAGATTATTAACAGATGCTCTATTCATTCTTTTTTTAGAAACCTCGCAATTTTCTACTAAAAAATATTAAATATTAAAATTAAGCGCTGTCCACTGCTGCACACGTGCCACAGTATCGATACAGGGCCAACTGTATCGATACTCGTATCGTCAAATCGCTGTGACGATACATCGTCGTATCGATATTTTGAACACTGCACTAATAGATATCGTTCTTGGTGTGAAGTTGTGAACTGGCCCTTAAGTCTAGAACCTAGAACCTAGAAAAAAAGCTTCAGAAGAATAAGCAGCACCATTATTAATTTGACACCAGCCAGTTCATCTTCTTTTTTTGCTCCTGTTACCGTACTGTAGGTCACCTGCGTGACCCCAATAACCAGGTGGTTGTGGTGAAGGGCCTCCGGATCAGTGTGACTGGGATCAACACAAGGCCTCCACAGACCCCAGAGATGCAGAGACTCCTCAGCCAGGCGGTCTCTGTCTGCCAGCCTCCTGAAGTGTCGCCCGCCAATGTCATCACGGCTGGAGACTACGACCTCAACATCAGCGGTAAGTGCTTGCAAAGAGTTTTCTGTTCACTTTAACTTCACCAGGGGAAATCTGTAGAGGACCTGATTATATTACTGCCACATTTTGAAAGTAGGAAAGTGGAAATGGCCTGAAGTGAACAAAAACGGGAACTGAGAGATTGTTTCCTAATGCAGCATACGTTTACGCAGCCCTTGCAGAATCTCCAAAATGTTGATCAGTTTTACATGTATGGGTGGGCAATATAAGCAGTCACAGTTTTCTTCATTATGGTAGCAATATATGTCACAATATACAGTGATATGATGCACAGAAAAATAATAATTCTAATTTCCAAAGTAATGGCAGACCTTTAGAAAATGGGATAAATTTGGATTTTATACTATTCATAAAAATGTTATAGTATTTAAGGTCATGTAGTATTTAAGGTCTGCAGTTAAACAGCTGTATAAATAAATAAATACTTGTGTTTTATCCTTTTTTTAATGCAAAACACTATTTTATCTATATTAAAATAAGATATAATAATTATAGTTTCTGTTAGGGGTGTGTAAACATTTTAGAAAAGGAATAAGAAAATTACAACAACAAAAAAAAAAACAGAAAAATGGTTTGATCTCTAAAAAAAGACTAATAATTATAGATTCTGCAGGGGGTGTGTAAACATTTTAGAAAAGCAATATGAAAATAATAAAAAAAAAAATGTTGTGTAGCTTCTTCTGGACAGAAAAATGTTTTGATCTCACTAAAAGAAAGAATAATTATATGTCAGAAAAAAAAAAGATAATTATAGGTGCAGGGGGCTTGTAAACAAGTTTTTAATACATTATTAATATATATTTTTTATTTGAATGAGACTCATTTCATAGTAGTTTCTCATGTCAGCACCTGATGAGGGCAGCAAAGCCCTTGAGGGGAAAAGTGAGAATTAAATGTTGTAATTGTCCATGAAATTAAAGGGTTTGGTTTGCATTACACATTTGTTTTATCGTTTCTGATCTTTTTTTTTTCTTTTTTCTATTTTTCTAACCCCCCCCCTTTCTCCAACTTCTCCTGTGGATGAATTCTTGGTAAGAGCTCTGACCCTCATACACATGTTTTCCTCTGGTGTGTGTATGCCAGGTCACACACGTGTGCTATGCTGTGCTGTTAAGTGAAGTGTTTGGTCCCTTCTCAGATCCTAGGCTCCCAGTAGAGCCCGTCCCCCACGTGGTCCCTTTGCTGCACCCTTCACTTGGGGGGGCCTAACAACAAACCCCTGAGATTTAGATACTAACACACCTCTCTACACCAGCAGCATCCTCCTTTTAACTGAATGAACATATTGCACCTGAATATGAGAACAGAGTCAAGATGCAACAAACAGCAGCGTTAGCATACTTGAATATGTGAACTTCACGGTTGGTTGGTTTGACTACAAAGCTAAGGTCTCAAAACTCTATGCTCAAAATTCAACATGAAATCAAAACTGTTCCTACATACTTAAATGCATAATATGTTCCTGTTCTTATTGTGTCAGTTATTTTAGTATTATATGTACTGTTATAATATGTTATTTGTATTATGAATGAATAAATTAGCTATAGTAATATTAATTATAATATTTAATTTTATATTTTGAGTAAGCTTTGTTATTATTATTATTATTATAGCTTTTTATTTTTACTTTTCATTTTAATTTTAGTTTGTTTTAGTAACTTTTCAAATTCAGTTTTACTAATGTTACTTCAGTTTAAATGTATTTAAGTTAGTAGCCAAGACAAAATTTTTAATTTTTCAAGTTTAAGATTATATTTTTCCATGTCATTTTTATATTTTATTTTACATCAACATTGTTTCAAGTAATATACAAATGCTATTTTAATAAACTTTTAATTCGTTTTTAATGAACAAAATCAACACTGTATTGCACATTATTTATCTGTGCACATCATTCCAAATGTTAATAAAAATAACATCTTCCAGCTCTGAAACAACTTTTATTTTTAGGTGATGTCATCTAGGACCGGTGGGCGGGTAAATTAAGGTTAACCAATAGCCAAGTAGCTAGGCTTTGCTTTAGGCTTGGTAAAGCATCCTCTCCAAAAATTTTCAGATTTACATGCAGAATAAAGTCATGGAATGGGGGAAGTTACCTTTTCAAAAGATGCTTTTGAAAGTGAACTTGACCTTTAGCCTTCATATCTAAGCTATTATTCCAGTTCCCAGCAGGTAGAGGCTTAAATAAAGCCTGATTCCTTAAACAAAATTATCATCCCATCCACGATCTGCAAACTCACTTTCAGGGCTCTGGTTGCTTTTCACAATCCAATACATTCTGAATGAAACAAAAAGGACGTTGCACTCTAATTTTATCATACAGCGTTCTGTTTCCCTCAGAAGTGTGTCACTTTATGGAAGGAGGAGGGGTTGTGAATGGTCTTTCATGTTGATTTTAAAGCATTGGTTTGCTGTGTGTGTGTGTGTGTGTGTGCTGTACTCACTCTGACCAATAGATTTCTCTAGAAACATCCAACTCCAATTTTGGGTTGTGAATGGTCTTTCATGTTGATTTTAAAGCATTGGTTTGCTGTGTGTGTGTGTGCTGTACTCACTCTGACCAATAGATTTCTCTAGAAACATCCAACTCCAATTTTTTTTTTTTAATGTTTTTTCTGCTTCTGCTAGAACTGGTACCAGTAGTTTGTGTTTTATGTATGTTTCAAGGGCGAAGTATGTTACATGTTGTTCATTATATGTAATTTTTCAGTCTACTTCATTATCCTACATTTAGTAGATTGCCTTTTCACAAAGCGGGAGATGCCGACTGAACGTGCCCATGTCTAAGCTAATCAGGAAAATGTGATTTTAGAACAATGCTCATCTGCTTTCTGGGTCTGCAGTGCAAACTCAATTTAGCACATTGTCGAAGTTCAGTTCTGTTAAAGTTCCCCTGTAGTCAAAAATTTTATCCTTTAAAACTAATCTTCGATCATCTAAAATACATTTTTAAAATATTTATTTTTTCTTGTGAAATTTTTTTTCTCATGCCTTAAAATACCTTAATACACCCTTGCCTCATTTACTATATGCAGATCTATGAATATGCAAATTAGCCTCCACTCCGTCACACCAGCCAGGGGTAGTTCACAGAGAATAAAATTCAAAGAAATAGTTCACCCAAAGATTAAATTTAGCTGAAAATCTACTCTTAGGCCGACCAAGATGTAGATGAGTTTGTTTCTTCATCTGAACTGATTTTGATAAATGTATCATTACATCACTCGCTCACCAATGGATCCTCTGCAGTGAATGGGTGCCGTCAGAATGAGAGTCCAAACAGCTGATAAAAACACCACAATAATCCACATGACTCTGGTCCGTCAGTTAACATCTTGTGAATTGAAAAGCTGCTTGTTTGTAATAAACAAATCATTAGGATTTTTAAAACTTCAAACCGTTGCTTACGTTTTGTCTGAATAAGGAGAGAAATATGCACGGATTAAGGAGTATTTCCAACCAAGAAGCATCCAGAACAGTTTTAAACCAATACGTCTGTGGGTTTTGATGTGAGGGAACAACAAAGGATGGACTTTTTCACTGGAGGAAGTGTTATAATGGATTACAGACTTCTATTTTGGCCAGAAGTGACGGTTTAAAATTAAAACGACTTTAAGATAGTTTTGTTTATTACAAACACACAGCTTTTCGCTTCACAATACGTTTATTGATGGACTGGAGTCATGTGGATTAATTTGGTGGATTATTATGATGTTTTTATCAGCTGTTTGGACTCTCATTCTGACGGCACCCATTCACTACAGAGGATCCATTGGTGAGCAAATGATGTTAAATTTCTCCAAATCTATTCTGATGAAGAAACAAACTCATCTACATCGTGGATGGCCTGAGGGTGAGTACAATTTAAGCAAGTTTTCATTCTTGCGTGTACTCTTCCTTGGACTTAATTTACACTCTTATAAAATCGATCTTAGGATGCATTTAGCTCCTGGTAAGATTGTAGAAAAGCATTGCAAATATCAGTATCTAAAATAAACTGACCATTTTTTGCAAACACAAAGAGCAATTAGTCTTGACATTTTGTCTGTGCAGATCACAGGTGCATCTGCAGGGTTTGGGGTGGGTTGTGTTTTGGATGCCTTACGCTTCTGTGGTTCCTCTCCGTGAGCTTTAACCAGACTGCCTGTCTCTTCTCCTCTCAGACCGCACGGTCAAAGCGAGCGTTCCCTGGTACTCTGACTGGAAAGAAACACTCACCCAGCTGAGCTCGTCCAAGTACTACACAGGTATTGCCTTCCTTCCCCTGCTGGGAGTGTGCGAGAGGGCTTTCCTCGGTCGCCTTCTCCACGTCATTTCCCGGCCCGGCTCGCTCTGTAGCAGAACTGTCGCTAAATCTTCTTTCCTCTTTCCAATCCAGCTTCCTCCACTTTCTGATGATGTTGGTGGTGGTTCTTTAGCTTTGTGTGTGTTTGAGACTCATTGGGCTGAAACTCTCAGTGGTAGACGTGTTCATAGCTTTGTCAAATAATGGATTGGCGATCTCTTCAGTTACTGTACATCCAAATAGTTAAGTGTAATTTTTTTTTGTTTCAGAAATGTGCGGGTTCAGTTTGAGATTTTAGTTCAATGAGTCATTTTACCCATTCAGTCAGAATGTGTCTCACTTTATAGCCTAGTTTATTTTCCTCTTTAGAGCCATCATTCCTTTTGCTGTGAAGTAGAGATTGACTTTACATGCGCTTTTTCTGAATTCAAGCAGAATACATTTTAACGTAGTTCTTCAGTTTGAGTTAATGTGAAATATTGGTTTCTTTCTGTTAAATTTACAGTTAAAAGCAACTGTGGTAGCCAGAAATTCAGAAAATACTGTAACAATGTTTCTAGTATTATGGCTGGCATATTTGTGCCTGTACGAGACCAATACTCATATATACGTAGACATGCACAGGGTCATAAACACAAATAATGCAATAAACATGAACTAAATTACATAAAATATAACACAAAACACCCTGATGTATGTTACTGATGACAATAAAAATAAGCTAAATTATTTAAATAAAATATATTCATATATTTTTGTCATTCAGTGACTCCTGGTAATGTCCTTTTACTGTTTTTAACATGAAGTTTATGGTAATTCAAAGTTTTTACCTCCAAAAAACATAAATATGACTGTATGTGACATAATGCAGAGTTAAACCAATTTAAACCACATTTTTTCACTGTATTTGGCAAGATATCTATCAGTCAAACGATTAATAGGTTTTTCTGTAGCATACAATATAAAAAAAATTTAAACACTGCATTGGTACACTAATGCTCTGTTGAGTAAAACATTTGGTGATTATTTAAATGTTTGGATTTGTTTCTTTACTTTTTTGTTCACTATGTATTTATTTAGGATGTGCAAACCACTTTTTCAAAAATGTTTGGTTAAGTTTTGGTTTTATGTTTGGTTTTGAGATATCAATCAGACACATTTTTTTAGAGATATACTTAATCACTTCATATTATGAATTATAGAGGTTACTTCAAATGAATAATTGTAATTATGATTAAAAATGATTAGCAGCTTTAACAGGATTACTGCAGGGGGTATGCTAATTACAATGTTCATTATCCAAAAATAGTGTTAACGGGTAAAGTTCAGCTAAATATTTCATTGTCCCTCCTACATAAATAAAATATTAAGTACAGTGTACAAGTTTTATGAACTGATGTTTGTTTTAAATAATAAAATAATCTTTGCAATATAAGTATCTGAACGAAGTCTGTATAAAACATTAATATGGTACAAATGTCGTCATAGGATAGACTTTGGACCTTTTTAGGACCTTGGACAAAAAATAAAAGTTATGCTTTAAAGCACAAATAAAAGTTAAAGAAAAAGTATATAAATTAGCCTATTTCTTCTCACTAGAATGTTGCAATTGTAATCATCAGAGCTACTGCAGACAAGTGGTGTGCTTCATTGATTTTAATGAAAGTGATATGGTTTGATGTTTTGTAGTGTAGTGTACAAGCTCTACCCTCTCTGAAGTGCATACTGTGTGCTTATTGTCATGAATGATTCTGAGGGCGCCATTGATTTAGACAAAATGTCAAGGAACTCAGCTAATGAAGCTGGAGCATAAAAATCAGTGCATCCTCATCTTCCCCTCATTGCTAGATAGAATTAAAAGGGGAAAATTGATCATGAATACTAATGTTTCAACCTGTTTTGGACATCCTGTTTCTCTTTTAAAAAAAAAAGGGTTGAATGCAGATTAGGTCATTAAGTGTTCAAAGTGATTTAAGGTGCGAATTTCTGTGGGACAAATCTAGTAATTTCAATAAGAATCCACACAGGAATTTCGCCGAAAGATTTTGCAACCAGTTCAAGTTGCTTCGTAAACCCAACAGGAAGCATGCATCTCTACATTGTTAGCAATAGACTTTTTTGCCCACAATATTTCGCTCATGTGACTTTGATCTTTATGCTTCATATTTGCAGGATAAGAAATAGCTTTTATTTTTTGAAGAACTGTAGTAACATCTAAATAAACGATTGGGAAAGTATTAGATTGTTGGATTTAAACATTCTTGAATTATCTTTCAGTTTTATTGCTGTAAAATAGTCTTGCTGTAAAAATGTGATCTGTTATCATTTCTTGGGGGGGGTTTCTATTCGTCTTGGCTTTCATAATGTGCTTCTCTCCTCTTCCGCCTGGAGGGCTGGTCACACGGCCTGTAATAATCTTGTTTCTGAACAAGACAATATTTCTTTGTGTTTATCTTACAGCAACAACACCATGGTTTGAGACTTATCGGGAGAACTTCCTGCAGTCCATGCCAGCGTCAGAGCACGAGTTCCTCAACCACTACCTGGCCTGTATCCTTCCAGATTCTTTGCTAAAAACTCTACCTCATTTCTTTTTATGCTTGTGTTTTTCCTCTTTCTTTACCACGAGGGACGCATTGAAATGTGAACCATATATAACGTTCAGCTAAGACTGCTATAAAATGTCATGATGTATAGTTTCTATAGTAAATGATAAAAAAATGGCAATTATAAATTATAATCTGCACTGTCTATTGATGACAAAACTCTGCATTTATTTGATCAAAACTACAATAAAAATAATACTGTGAAGTATTATTACACATCACATCATTCCAATATGATTACTTTCCCCAAACTTTTGAATGGTAGTGAATCACGCTTACTAACAATAAGAAAAATCCAGACTTTTTTTTTTACCCAGTCTGGCCAGATTTTTTACTTAATTAGTTTAAAAAAAAAAGATGTACAGCACAGTATAGCACCCTTTGCTGTCAGTCTCAGTTTTGTTCACCTGTATTCTGCGAGATCTCCTGAACTCGGCTGCAGGTATGTTGGTGGTGTCGTCCTGTGAGGCGGTGCCGACAGAGCGGTTCCTCAAGCTGTCACAGGAACAGCACCGAATCCAGCACAGTGGGGAATACACTCATCCCAAATGGTTTATCCCCAACACTCTCAAATATTATGTCCTGCTTCATGATATCAGTGAGGGAGACGAGCAGAGGTGTGTGTGTGTGTGTGTCTTAAGTGTTCTCTTATACCTGTGTTGCTTGTTTCCTTAGTTATGCTTTCTTCTTTTGTTTTTTTCCCCAAACTTTTACACAGTCAAACAGTCACACATGCCACACATAATGGTAAAAGGGATAGTTCAACCAAAAATGTGAATGCTGTCATTATTTAATCAGCCTCATGTCATTCCAAACATGCAACATCGGTTTATAGTTATAAAGGTTGGTTCCAAAAAGAATGTAAAAGTACCATAAAAATAGTATTCTAAGTCATAATTTGAAGTCATTATTCACTCAAAATCTTCCCCTCCAGTGAGTTCATTTAAAAAAAAAAAAAAAATGGGGGGAGGAGTCACTAAAACCTTAACCACTAAGGTCTGGTTTTACAGACAGGGCTTAGTCTAAGACAGGATTAGGCCATAGTTCAATTAGGACATTTAAATAATTTTCCATAAACGTGCCTTAGAAAACACATTACTGGTGTGTGCATCTTGAGCCAAAACAAAGGCATTGATATATTTTAAGATCAGTCAGTGCAAGTTTCTTTCAGTTGACACAGCTCAGACTTACATTTTAGTCTGGGACTAGGTTTAAGCCTGGTCTGTGAAACCGGGGTAAAGACACTAAACCACTAAAAAAGAGAAACATTTTAAGACGTTTGTAAGAAGTGCAATGCTTTGAAAATGATTCCCTTTTTTTTTCTAACAAGAAAATTCTGGAAATGTAGCATTGCATCACTTGCTCACCAATGGATGCTCTGCTGTGAATGGGTGCCGTCAGAATGAGAGACCAAACAGTTGATAAAAACATCACAATGTTCCACAGTTCACAGTACTCCAGTCTGTCGATGACATCTTGTGAAGTAAAAAGCTGTGTGTTTGAAACAAATCCATAATTAAGACATTTTTTATTTTAAACCATTGCTTCTGGCTTCATGAGTTTTTTTTTATCCAGAAAATGTTTATGTGAGAGGACAACAGGGGATGGACTTGATAACTTTTTGTTCTTTAATTACTTTTATTTGTGTTTTTGTGTGCATTTGCATAGAGCTGCGTGTATGTGAGCATGCGTTCTCTCACGGTTCATCATTGTTACTTTCACTGGAAAATAATTATTAATTAAACCGCTTTTAGAATGTAGCTGATGTCTGGAATAAATGTCCAGCACAGGGGTGTCCAAACTCGGTCCTGGAGGGCCGGTGTCCTGAAGAGTTTAGCTCCAACCAGAGTTGATTAACACTGGAAACATGTATCCAACACTGCCTCAGGGATTAAAACTAAAATGATGTCAGGAGAAAACATTTCTGCTTCTCCTTTGTAATTGCATACATTTAATTAGAGAAAGTAGTATGAGTAGAATAAAAATGAATCTTAAAAGCAACATGAACTGCATTTGCAAAGCATTTTTCTATGAATATTAATTTTTGACGGCATCCACTTCTTCCTCAGAGAGTTGTCTGCATGTAGATAAATTGCCAATCACGGTAATCTTATGTTGCCTGCAGCCTCAAGGTCTGATGAATAGAAGATAAGCTGACTGTGGGGAGAAAGATTAGGCTGTCATATATATTTATGATGGTATAGAACAAGCATTGATGTCTGTCTCTTGTGTCTCTCAGGGCGGACTCTGTGTACGAGGATATGAAACAGCGGTATGGTACTCAGGGCTGCTATCTGCTCAAGATAAACTCCAGGAGTGGTAGCACTGGTGCGGATGAACAGATGCCGGACCCCTGGAGTCAGTACTTACACAAGACCAGCATACACAACCCTGTGAGTGCCACAACTTCACTTCAGACTCTGAACATACAACTACTAAACTTCTGATTATCGTCATAAGGTCTGGTCCACATAGCAGCTTTTTGTGGCCAAAAATTACGTTTTGATAACTAAAACCTTGCAAGTCCAGGGTGTAAATGTAATGCAGTATTTTATGTTTAATAAATACATTTATGGACCATGGTGGAACAAATCACAAATATTTTATTATAATATAAAAATAATGTTACACGTAATAATCTACATTTTTATAGTGTTCTTCCACTGTGGTCAATACAATTAAAGTTAATTTACCAAATATTATGAAATATTGTTCTCAAACTTTTGTCAGCTGAACACATTGAACCTAAAATATTTCCTTGAAGTATTAGTATGAGTTTTAATATTAAATATCATTTAATTGTTTGCATGTTCACGGTTCTCTGACGATGCTTAATGGTCACACGAAATGCAGGTAAACGCAGTTTCTATTTTAAACTTATTTTCATTTGACTTTTTTATGATAATTAGCTTTTTGTCAACTCGCAAAGATCACAATGTAAAACGTTTTTTTTTTTTGCAAAATTTCCTCGTTTTTTTTTTTCAGTTTTTATTTTCACAAAGTTATCACAAAACAACATTGAAATAATTGTTAACGTAAAAATAGTAACATCTAAGTTAGCTGGTTTTACTCAAGTACAAAATATTTAATACCGCTTTAATCGGCATAAATACATTAATGTATACCAACAAAACTAAATTCTATGGGTTAAGTCAGGTATAAAATAACTTTAAGGTAACAATTGCAGGTCATAATTTTTTACAGTGAATGTGAATTTGTAAAACTAAAATTACATTATTTACATCATTGTAGTTAGAGACTTACTTATGACATGAAAAAATAATCATTACTGAAATTATTTGCTTCGTCCAACATGTATTGGCCTTATGGAATTACTCTGTTGTATCACTGTTAGACTTCTCTGAATTTGGAAAATTGAATTGGATCAGTAAAATGAAATGTTCCTCATGCCTGGTGGTGTTTTATAGGAACTATATGAAGAATCTGCAGTGAGTAATGCGGTTGAAAACAACATCGGCGCAGAGGAAGGTGGTCTTGATCCCTCCATTAGAGGTTAGTCCAGCACAGTTGAACCCCATTATCAGGGATTTTGGTTATAAGCCTCATATTGTTGAGATTGATTGAATGATTGTCTAATGTCAATTAGATGTTCCTCTCGTGTTTGCAGACGGCGTCTCAGAGACTCATCCTCTGCAGCTGGACCAGCCCACTGATGCCGGTTACCCTAGCAACAACGCCAGTCAGTCTGTAAACAATGTGGATATGACGAGGCCTCAAAAACAGGCCAGCGTGACCTCTCACACCACCCCGACCCCTCGAGGAACCTGCCTGACCCTGAACGACCACGACCACATCCGGCAGTTTATCCAGGAGTTTACCTTCAGAGGATTACTGCCGCACATCGAGAAGAACATACGGCAGCTAAACGACCAGGTACATAAAGGCAAACCAACCATGTATTTCATCTAATTCATCTCAAGTCTCTGTATTGATTGACTCTGTCTTCGCTTTTCCTGGTAGCTGTGTATTTTATTTGTTGTGTATTTTGAGATAATGCCAAGTTTGGGGGCTGTAAGATTTTTAAAAGTTGAAAAAAAATTATTCTTAGCCAGGCTGCATTTATTTAATCAAAAATATACTAAAACAGTAATATTTTGAAATATTACAATTTAAAATAACTTTTTGCTATTTAAATATATTTTTGTGAATGCCATTTAATTTATTCATGTGATGCAAAGCTGAATCATTACTCCAGTCTTTAGTGTCACTTTTCTTATTATTATCAATGTTATAAACATTTGCTTAATATTTTTTGTGGGAACATTTTTTTCTGGATTCTTTGATAAATGGAAAGAACAGAACAGAGGAAAAAAATTTAACTTTTTTTTTTAACATTATCCCTACTGTCACTTTTGTTCAGTTTAATGTATACTTGCTGAATAAAAGTATTAATTTCTGAAGAATATTATTAAGTACTTTATATATTGCTTTTGGGGAAAGAAAAAAATATATAATAAAGAAATGAAATTAAATATATATTATGTATATGTCATATTTTAACAAAAAATATAAATTTATTTGTTGCTTTCCAGGTAGTGATATGTACTGATCTTTTCCATCTGTGCTGATATATAAATAAATAAACAGAATAAATATATAAATAAACAGAATGAAGAAATTAAAAATAAAAAGAAGCAACAGAGAAACTAAACCGATTCTGTAAAATCTTATACATTAAAATCACTCAGACTTTAATTTTTAATATTGGCCCCGATATCTTATTATTTTTTGTTTACCCCCTAACATGCATAACTTTATAATTCACTCTGTATAGTATTAGTTTATTCCTCCATTGTTTTGTTGTAGATTTATTTGCCGGTTTCCTATTTTTAATATGCATATCTTCACTGCATTCATACTAGGGATGCATCGAATATTCGGCAACCGAATAAGAGAAAAGACCGAATAAATTGAACCGAACAATGACGTGATGCAATCAAATAGAGGCGCGCACTAATGCAGCAAACATGTCAACAGTGTGGAAGCATTTAAAAGTGTCAGAGAAAGATGCAAAAATCATTACAAGCACCGACAGCGAGAGACTGTTTAGTACTGCATCACGTCATGTCTTCGATGAGAAGAGGAAGGGGTGATTGTTGCTGGTTACTGTATGACTGATGACTGAAATCGCGAAATGCCCAATTAAATAAACTGCAGAACGTTGTGTTTTCTAATACACGCACGAATTGCATGTATTCAAACAGTGCTGCATGAGCTCGCGCACCAGGGTTCAAAGTCAAAAGCGCGAGGGAAATCTGCTCTGAAATAGTGTTATCCGTCAGTTGCTCAGTAACATTTTTATGAATTTTTACAAGGCATGTGACAATGCGATACGTGCAACAAACGTCTTCCCAAATTCGTAATGAGACTCATTTATAAATCTGCTGTTGTCAACAAAATGAAGCACTGAGGTCTTCCTGCGGGTTTCTGCAAAAATAAAAGCCGAGAAAAAGCAAGAACTCCATCAACATTAATACATGTTATTATTGTAATTTTACTGTTGTTCTGTAAAATAAAATAAAGACAATAATAAGGATAATAATTGCAACAGCTCGATGAATACATTTATTATAGCATTCACACACAGTGTTCAGACTTTTCTAATGTTTTAAAAGAAGTCTCTTCTGCTCAGCAAGGCTGCATTTATTTGTACAGTAAAAAATGCATGCCTGATTCAAGAAGGGGGTCTCAAAAATGGCCCAAAAAATATTATTTTACTAACTTAGTTAAATTGTGTTTTATTGGTATAATGTCTGTCAGAATGTTAAAAAATATTCAGTGTTAAGTAAATATTTTGAAAGCATATTTTGGCTATTTAATTTATGCAATGGTGAAAAAAATTAGCAAAATGGGGAAAAAATTTGAAAAACGTGCTCAGTAACATTTTTATGAATTTTTACAAGGCATGTGACAATGCGATACGTGCAACAAACGTCTTCCCAAATTCGTAATGAGACTCATTTATAAATCTGCTGTTGTCAACAAAATGAAGCACTGAGGTCTTCCTGCGGGTTTCTGCAAAAATAAAAGCCGAGAAAAAGCAAGAACTCCATCAACATTAATACATGTTATTATTGTAATTTTACTGTTGTTCTGTAAAATAAAATAAAGACAATAATAAGGATAATAATTGCAACAGCTCGATGAATACATTTATTATAGCATTCACACACAGTGTTCAGACTTTTCTAATGTTTTAAAAGAAGTCTCTTCTGCTCAGCAAGGCTGCATTTATTTGTACAGTAAAAAATGCATGCCTGATTCAAGAAGGGGGTCTCAAAAATGGCTCAAAAAATATTATTTTACTAACTTAGTTAAATTGTGTTTTATTGGTATAATGTCTGTCAGAATGTTAAAAAATATTCAGTGTTAAGTAAATATTTTGAAAGCATATTTTGGCTATTTAATTTATGCAATGGTGAACAAAATTAGCAAAATGGGGAAAAAATTTGAAAAACGTTGAAGCGAAAAAAGGCTTCGGCCAAGAATTTTCATTTCGGTGCATCCCTAATTCATACATAATAAAGCAGTTTTCATATTTTCAAAATAAACCACACCTAATATGCTTAAATTACCCAAGAGTCGAGGGTCCATTAATATGAATTTCCTTAGCTTTTGACAGTAATGCAAATATATATATATGTATATATATATATATATGTATATATTTCTAAAACTTGTTCTGCATTTACTTCATCTTTATTTATCTCTCATTCTAGCTTGTCTCAAGAAAAGGTCTGAGCCGATCTCTTTTCTCTGCCACTAAGAAGTTGTTTGGTGGAGGGAAGGTCCCAGAGAAGAGTATTGCTGAACTAAAGAACACTGCAGGGCTGCTGTAAGTGACTTGAAGTACAAATAAAATAGTTGTTTTTGTTCTCATCTGACTCTTGACCCCTGTGAAATCAGCTATCCCTCAGAGGCCCCAGAGCTTCAGATCAGGAAGATGGCCGACCTCTGCTTCCTCGTTCAGCACTATGAGCTGGCCTACAACTGCTACCACACTGCCAAGAAGGACTTCCTCTCTGACCAGGCCATGCTGTATGCCGCTGGAGCACTGGTGAGACGCACACCACAGTCATAGTGCAGCTGCTGCTTGAGATTAGCTCCACAGATAGGCACTCTAGCTCTAGTTTCTGTGGGTTATCAGAGTAGTACTGTCTGAACTCGCCTCAGACTGACTGCCTGCTGTCTCTGTCTCTACAGGAGATGGCTGCTGTCGCTGCCTTTCTGCAGAGTGGGGCACCCAGGCCGTACCCAGCACACTACATGGACACGGCCATTCAGACCTACAGAGACGTGTGCAAGTAAGAACATGCATTCGCTTGCGTTTTCCTCCCACCCCCATTTATATAGTATTTGGTAACATATTATAATTGTTTTAGTATTTTAAATGTAAAATGTTAAAAAACTAAATTAAGTAAATCTAATGCTTTTAAAAATTAAGATGTAGTTTTAGTTCTTGCTTTATTTTGAGAATTGTAATTCATTAAGTAACTAACCATTTGAATTTTTGCTTCAGTGTTTCATACTGCATTTCAAAACTTAAGTTTAGTACTTTACTGTTTTTATTAGTATTTTAAATCAACGAATGAATAAATTAATACATAAAATTAGTTTTATTTTTTTATTTCTGTTTTAGCTTCATCAGTTTTTGTTTTAATGTATCTTTTTACATTTTATTTTATTTTTATTACTATTTATTTTAGTTCTTGGATATCATTTTATATGGCTTTTAAAAATTTGCTTCGTTTTATTAAATAAATAGGCTGGACATTTTTAGGCCGGACATTGCTTCATGTGCTTTTAGAAATAAATTTTTTGTTTTATTTTTTTTGTATTTTTTATTATAATTATTAATTAAATTTTTTATTTCATTTTATTTGATAAAATAAATGAATAAAAAGCATTTTTATTCTTGCCTTCTTTTTTTTATACTGGACATCACTTTGTGTGACTTTTAGAAATGTGTTCAGTATTTTAACATTTTGCTATTACATCAATCAATAAATCAATCAGTTGTCATTTTTAGGTCAGACATCAGTTTGTTGCTTATAGAAATTAGTTTTTTTTTTTACTAATAAATAAATTCGTACTGGACAATCCAACATCCAAAGTAAAAGTTTTTGTGTACATAATATATGTGTGTGTACTGTGTAAATTTATTATGTATATATAAATACATACAGGCATTTAAATATTTAAGAAAAATTTTATGTTTAGATATTAAATATATTTATATATAATATAAATTATATGAATATAAATATGCATGTAAATGTAAATATTCTCAAAATATATACTGTATGGGTGTGTCTTTATATATGCATAATAAATATACACAGTACACACATATATAAACAAAAACGTTTATTTTGGATGCAATTATTTTAGGGCTGTCAAAATTAATGTGTTAATAATGCATTAATGCAAAATAATTTTAACGGCACAATTTTTTATTAACGCAGCACTCATTTTCCGTTTGACCTGTGGCCTAGCCCGTAGTTGGAGAAATCGAGATGCACAGTGTTTCCAACTTAGATTTAGCGACTTTTCAGACTCCTTTAGTGAATTTATTTATTTTTTTCTAAAAAAGCACCTAGCGACAAATCTAGTGGCTTCTTGGACAAACCTTTTTAGTTTCTGAGACTCTCCAGTACTGCCGCACGGGGTCTTGCTTTCCCAGCATGCACACACCTCTTTAGCCCCGTTCACGCTGCCAGCGACTTTTTCGCTGTATGTCGCTAGACTCTGTGCTGTGAAGATGCTTGTGGGCGTTCCTACTGCTGTTGCTCGAATGTTATTGGTAGACTGCACGTCTGGACATATAAAATGCAATCACAAACTATATTTATATATTGCCGGTAAAACTAAGATATCATTTTAATATGACTAGGAATTAGACTTAAAAGAAATAAAAGTACCACTCTGCTGTTGGAGAGTGTTGTTATATAAACTACAGGTGCTCGTGCATTAGATCATTAACCGGTGCTAAACTGCTCACTGCATCATATAATTAACAACTCGAACCATCAATATATGAATCAAACGGTTTCTTTTCTACGCATCATGTTTGTTATATCCATGTATGTGGTTACAGTAAAATCATATAAAACAGTGAAATTGCTCAGGAAATCTGTCCTGTCTTGCGGCACCTGCACTCGAGACGGTGACGTGTGAGCTCCACTGACAGATTCTTCACTCCTATTGGTTGTCGCTAGCGAAATTTGCTGTTCATTTGCGTAAAGTTAAACAATTCTTAACTTTTGTCGCTTGACACGTCCACATTCTGTCGCCAACGGTCACTGTCGCTCGTGTCGCCGGAAGTCGCCAACTTTCCATTGAAAATGAATGGGAACATGTCGCTTTGTAGCTGGCAGTGTGAACGGGGCTTTTCTCTGCTTCTGCTCTGTTCAGCGAGGGGCAGAGAGGAGCAGCGCTTTCAAATAAAACAGATATTATGTCGCTTCTCTAATTTTACATGCAAGTATAGTAGGGATGCACCGATATGAAAATTTTGGCTGATACCGATAATTCTTTATTTTTGAAAGCCGATAACCGATATGTTGGCCGATAAATCTATATCCAAATTTTTATATACTTTTTGAGAGCCTGATTACAAAAAAGGTCTCGTCATTAAAAACCACAT
>NW_015505288.1:323812-330054 GCF_001515645.1 Sinocyclocheilus grahami | reverse complement strand
ATGTATATATATATATATATATATATATATATATACATATATATATATTTCTAAAACTTGTTCTGCATTTACTTCATCTTTATTTATCTCTCATTCTAGCTTGTCTCAAGAAAAGGTCTGAGCCGATCTCTTTTCTCTGCCACTAAGAAGTTGTTTGGTGGAGGGAAGGTCCCAGAGAAGAGTATTGCTGAACTAAAGAACACTGCAGGGCTGCTGTAAGTGACTTGAAGTACAAATAAAATAGTTGTTTTTGTTCTCATCTGACTCTTGACCCCTGTGAAATCAGCTATCCCTCAGAGGCCCCAGAGCTTCAGATCAGGAAGATGGCCGACCTCTGCTTCCTCGTTCAGCACTATGAGCTGGCCTACAACTGCTACCACACTGCCAAGAAGGACTTCCTCTCTGACCAGGCCATGCTGTATGCCGCTGGAGCACTGGTGAGACGCACACCACAGTCATAGTGCAGCTGCTGCTTGAGATTAGCTCCACAGATAGGCACTCTAGCTCTAGTTTCTGTGGGTTATCAGAGTAGTACTGTCTGAACTCGCCTCAGACTGACTGCCTGCTGTCTCTGTCTCTACAGGAGATGGCTGCTGTCGCTGCCTTTCTGCAGAGTGGGGCACCCAGGCCGTACCCAGCACACTACATGGACACGGCCATTCAGACCTACAGAGACGTGTGCAAGTAAGAACATGCATTCGCTTGCGTTTTCCTCCCACCCCCATTTATATAGTATTTGGTAACATATTATAATTGTTTTAGTATTTTAAATGTAAAATGTTAAAAAACTAAATTAAGTAAATCTAATGCTTTTAAAAATTAAGATGTAGTTTTAGTTCTTGCTTTATTTTGAGAATTGTAATTCATTAAGTAACTAACCATTTGAATTTTTGCTTCAGTGTTTCATACTGCATTTCAAAACTTAAGTTTAGTACTTTACTGTTTTTATTAGTATTTTAAATCAACGAATGAATAAATTAATACATAAAATTAGTTTTATTTTTTTATTTCTGTTTTAGCTTCATCAGTTTTTGTTTTAATGTATCTTTTTACATTTTATTTTATTTTTATTACTATTTATTTTAGTTCTTGGATATCATTTTATATGGCTTTTAAAAATTTGCTTCGTTTTATTAAATAAATAGGCTGGACATTTTTAGGCCGGACATTGCTTCATGTGCTTTTAGAAATAAATTTTTTGTTTTATTTTTTTTGTATTTTTTATTATAATTATTAATTAAATTTTTTATTTCATTTTATTTGATAAAATAAATGAATAAAAAGCATTTTTATTCTTGCCTTCTTTTTTTTATACTGGACATCACTTTGTGTGACTTTTAGAAATGTGTTCAGTATTTTAACATTTTGCTATTACATCAATCAATAAATCAATCAGTTGTCATTTTTAGGTCAGACATCAGTTTGTTGCTTATAGAAATTGTTTTTTTTTTTTTACTAATAAATAAATTCGTACTGGACAATCCAACATCCAAAGTAAAAGTTTTTGTGTACATAATATATGTGTGTGTACTGTGTAAATTTATTATGTATATATAAATACATACATGCATTTAAATATTTAAGAAAAATGTTATGTTTAGATATTAAATATATTTATATATAATATAAATTATATGAATATAAATATGCATGTAAATGTAAATATTTTCAAAATATATACTGTATGGGTGTGTCTTTATATATGCATAATAAATATACACAGTACACACATATATAAACAAAAACGTTTATTTTGGATGCAATTATTTTAGGGCTGTCAAAATTAATGTGTTAATAATGCATTAATGCAAAATAATTTTAACGGCACAATTTTTTATTAACGCAGCACTCATTTTCCGTTTGACCTGTGGCCTAGCCCGTAGTTGGAGAAATCGAGATGCACAGTGTTTCCAACTTAGATTTAGCGACTTTTCAGACTCCTTTAGTGAATTTATTTATTTTTTTCTAAAAAAGCACCTAGCGACAAATCTAGTGGCTTCTTGGACAAACCTTTTTAGTTTCTGAGACTCTCCAGTACTGCCGCACGGGGTCTTGCTTTCCCAGCATGCACACACCTCTTTAGCCCCGTTCACGCTGCCAGCGACTTTTTCGCTGTATGTCGCTAGACTCTGTGCTGTGAAGATGCTTGTGGGCGTTCCTACTGCTGTTGCTCGAATGTTATTGGTAGACTGCACGTCTGGACATATAAAATGCAATCACAAACTATATTTATATATTGCCGGTAAAACTAAGATATCATTTTAATATGACTAGGAATTAGACTTAAAAGAAATAAAAGTACCACTCTGCTGTTGGAGAGTGTTGTTATATAAACTACAGGTGCTCGTGCATTAGATCATTAACCGGTGCTAAACTGCTCACTGCATCATATAATTAACAACTCGAACCATCAATATATGAATCAAACGGTTTCTTTTCTACGCATCATGTTTGTTATATCCATGTATGTGGTTACAGTAAAATCATATAAAACAGTGAAATTGCTCAGGAAATCTGTCCTGTCTTGCGGCACCTGCACTCGAGACGGTGACGTGTGAGCTCCACTGACAGATTCTTCACTCCTATTGGTTGTCGCTAGCGAAATTTGCTGTTCATTTGCGTAAAGTTAAACAATTCTTAACTTTTGTCGCTTGACACGCCCACATTCTGTCGCCAACGGTCACTGTCGCTCGTGTCGCCGGAAGTCGCCAACTTTCCAGCAAGTGAATCTTGACTTTCACTAATGAAGAGAATTGATAAACCATTTCTCTGAAAAAGCTCAAAGGTTCATCTCATGAATCTTCAGTTGGAAAGCATATACTGTATAGACAGAGGACAACACGAGAGTTACAAATTCTAACAATGGACTTTCTTTTTTAATTTTATTTTCATCTTTGTGCCCATATTTCTTTTTCCTTTTCTATATCACAATGACATTGTAATGTGTTTTTTTTTGGTCAGACCACTAGTAAAAGTGTAAGTGGAATTCTATCCAGTCTCTTTCAATCAATATCCCACATACCGTAAAGAGTAAATTTGTACATTTTTAAATGGATATATGGCATACATAAGCATATGGCATACTGTTCAATACAGTAACTGTCATCCAAAATGCTGCCATAGTTTACTTTAGGTAATACTATCAAAGTGCACTGTTATATTGACAACATGACTAAGCATTTTGTCTATCTTGTTTGTGAACAATGGCACAAGTACTTTTCATTCTGATGGCACTGATATGTTCATTGACATAAATACTTACTTTTGAGAGATGAACTAAAGATTTTCAGTAAGTTACAGGCTTTTGCAGGTAATCCATTGTGTGGTGCTGTTTGTACGAATTGTTTTGAGAAATGCACATACATTTTTGCAAATATTAAGGACGATTCGAGAAATGCACCAAAGCAATTGAGAAAAACTGTAATTGTTTTGTTGATATTAACGAACACTTGTTACAAATACATAAACATAAAAACACAAACCCTTATGTGAACAGCTGTGTCGGCTTTCTCAAAGTCTGATAATAAACCATATTAGAAATTCGTATGCTTTCAAGCTGTTTAATCCCGACACACAAACAATCATTTTTGTCTAAAATGTGTTGATTAGGTTATAAGCAGTAATGAGACTGTAGGCTACTTATGAAACTGTCTAAACAGAGCAAAATATGGTCTCAGGTCTCTGTGCTGTTATGACTCATCATTTGCTAGGCAGAAATGAAGGAGGCAGGGTTATAAAGCAAGTTTTCTGTTAAGGCTCCTTGTAAAAGAGAGATGTTTGTTGCTCCTGAACAATGTGAATAGGCTAATAATTATATTATAAAAGACATTAATTTGTCTTGAAGATACAGCCTATAATATTTTTAGTGCTGGGCAATGATTAATCGCATCCAAAATAAACGTTTTTGTGTACATAATATATATGTGTGTGCTGTGTATATTTATTATGTATGCATACATGCATGTATATATTTAAGAAAAAAAATATATTAAATAAATATATAAATGATATGAATATAAATATATACATGTAAATATTTTCAAAATATATACTGTATGGGTGTGTCTTTATATATGCATAATAAATATACACAGTACACACATATATAAACAAAAACGTTTATTTTGGATGCAATTATTTTAGGGCTGTCAAAATTAATGTGTTAATAATGCATTAATGCAAAATAATTTTAACGGCACAATTTTTTATTAACGCAGCACTCATTTTCCGTTTGACCTGTGGCCTAGCCCGTAGTTGGAGAAATCGAGATGCACAGTGTTTCCAACTTAGATTTAGCGACTTTTCAGACTCCTTTAGTGAATTTATTTCTGCCAGCGACTTTTTCGCTGTATGTCGCTAGACTCTGTGCTGTGAAGATGCTTGTGGGCGTTCCTACTGCTGTTGCTCGAATGTTATTGGTAGACTGCACGTCTGGACATATAAAATGCAATCACAAACTATATTTATATATTGCCGGTAAAACTAAGATATCATTTTAATATGACTAGGAATTAGACTTAAAAGAAATAAAAGTACCACTCTGCTGTTGGAGAGTGTTGTTATATAAACTACAGGTGCTCGTGCATTAGATCATTAACCGGTGCTAAACTGCTCACTGCATCATATAATTAACAACTCGAACCATCAATGTATGAATCAAACTCACTTAGACAGCCAACGGTTTCTTTTCTACGCATCATGTTTGTTATATCCATGTATGTGGTTACAGTAAAATCATATAAAACAGTGAAATTGCTCAGGAAATCTGTCCTGTCTTGCGGCACCTGCACTCGAGACGGTGACGTGTGAGCACCACTGACAGATTCTTCACTCCTATTGGTTGTCGCTAGCGAAATACGCTGTTCATTTGCGTAAAGTTAAACAATTCTTAACTTTTGTCGCTTGACACGTCCACATTCTGTCGCCAACGGTCACTGTCGCTCGTGTCGCCGGAAGTCGCCAACTTTCCATTGAAAATGAATGGGAACATGTCGCTTTGTAGCTGGCAGTGTGAACGGGGCTTTTCTCTGCTTCTGCTCTGTTCAGCGAGGGGCGGAGAAGAGCAGCGCTTTCAGATAAAACAGATATTATGTTGCTTCTCTAATTTTACATGCAAGTATAGCCGAAATCACATCACAGCTGTGTATTTGATTTGATTTCATCAGACGATGGCTCGATTATAAATCAGGGTTTTTGTGCAGATTAAGATCTTGGAAGGGAGAGCTGGTTATGTAGTTTTAATGGGTTGCGTTTCAGTCATTATTTCCTATTCATTCTGTAGTATGACAACAGAAACCGTTTTATTGAGAATTTTGCTGCATCAAAATACAGTATGTGGGCACTCGTGTCCACACTTTTATGTGTCAAAATGCTCATCTTTGCAAGTATCCTCATAAACAGTAATTTAGGTATTAAGTGAAAGCAAACAGCTGAGAAAGAAAACGTGTAACAGTATATTGGTCGATATCGTCGACTTGATTGCACAGATACCATTTAAACTGAACTGAGCTGCATGACGACATCACTGAATTCAATGATGAACTGCCTTTAACTGAAAATTGAATGTTTACTATTGTCCTTTTGCATTATTGACACTATTTTTCCTGTTTAATACTGTAAAGCTGCTTTGGCACAATCTGTATTGCTAAAAGCACTATATAAATAAAGGTGACTTGACTTGGATCCGGGCAGCTCTTAAAATGACAGCAGTCTAAAAATGCTGCTGTCTGTCATTCATGTTAATCAAACAACAAAAAGAGAGAATATCTCTCACTGCTCTTGACTAAATCACTTTTGTAACTTTAATAAGAAGAAATATATTTTGTTTACACAGTGAAGAATATGTAGTGTTTTTATGTATTTGATTATTTTATGCAATGTAGCATTTCTTATTTAATTGTTCTACTGTAGTTTTTTGTCCTGTTGCTTGTAATTAGTTTCTTCTTATTTAATTGCTGACTGTTTACTTGTCTTCAGTGACTTTTTTTTTTTAACTTCAGGCTAGTATTTTTTTTTTTTTTAAAGATGTTGACACTGGTGACAAGAATTATGATATTTATATCATATTATGATATTTGAATCAAAAATGTTGATATCATAAAGACTTTATTTAAAGCATAAACAATTATATTGTGATGCATGTCATTAACGTGAAATAAAATTACTCATATTGTGATATGAGTTTTTGATTATATTGACCACCCCTAGGAAGCATACATACTCTTGCTCTATAATGTGACCAT
>NW_015505288.1:322005-323802 GCF_001515645.1 Sinocyclocheilus grahami | reverse complement strand
TTGACTATGGTTTCACTAATAATAAACATACATTTGCATAAAGCAATTCATATTTGTCCATGCCCATGTTGATTAGAGTATTATAAACTTGAAAAGTATTAATTTAAGGTACATTTAGAACAGGTAAAACTGTGCTATTAAGTTGCGATTTAATCACGAGTTAAGTCATAACCATCATTCTATTAATCGCGATTAAATATTTTAATTGATTGACAGCTCTATATTATTCACAATTACTCGTTGCCCAGCACTAAAATAAATATGTATATACATTTTCATTCTTGCTTAATTTTTTGAGACTTTAAATGAGATTCTGTTTTATTGATTTTATTTGTACTTTAAATAAATAAAATTAATTTTAGTTGTTGCTTCTGTTTTTTGGTCAGACATCAGTTTATGTTGCTTAAATGCTTAAGTGCTTGATAGATCATTCAGATTTTGTTGGAAACCTGCATGCGTATGATGTGTGTAAGACATTGTTTTTTTATGTTTTTGTCACAGAAACATGTTATTGGCTGAGCGGTGTTGTCTTTTAAGTGCTGAGATTTTGAAGAGTCAGACCAAATACTCAGATGCTGCCACACTTCTGATCAAGATGACCAGTGAGGTGAGCTCAAGTCCCAACTGACAGTGTTTCTGAGTCACATCTAAATTACTAAAACGAAACCAAATGTTTTAGAAGCGTGTAATTTCAAACAGGTGTTCCCCTTCGAACTCACGTTTTTGGCTAGGCCAAATGCCAATTCACATCACTTCCTCTTTCCACTCTCTGCTAGGACTCTGACCTGCGGAGCGCACTCCTGTTGGAGCAGGCGGCTCACTGCTTCATTAATATGCGGGGCCCCATGGTGAGGAAGTTTGCCTTCCACATGATACTTGCTGGTCATCGTTTCAGCAAAGCTGGACAGGTATGACGGCAGACACAAGAAACACTTTCCTGAAATGTACACGTCTGTCATTGTCAGCATTAGTAATCAGTAATAAAACATGTATTATTAGGGGTATTCAGATTTTGTCTTTGGCAATGCAGGGCCTTGGAGTAAAAAAGGTTGATATGCAATGCATTAAATGGATCAAGAGTTGAGATAATTAAAATATAATATTATCGAAGACCTGCCATCTGCTGAAATTACAGATATTTTCCCTTATGACATCCTCAAAGTGGATGAGCTCTGCATTGGATAGATTTATCACTTTCTACGCATTTAAAGCCATTGCAGCCAATCCTCTCAACCATTAGTGGGACATGGTCAGTGCATAAATGCAATGGAATGAGGTCATTGTGACCTCTAATAAAGAATGTTTAGTAAGTAAACCCTAAAAGGGACTTAGAAGATGTAAAGCTTAAACCTGTGGATATGAATGGGAATCATTAGGGGTGGGTGATATACCGGTAGGCACGATTAACTGATAGAAATTGTTCAACCAGAAGAGATTTTGGACTATCATCTCTATTGCCGGTTACACACTCAGGTGACGTTGCTGTGCTACGTGGTCACGAAAACGTATCGTTTGCACACGTTTTTTATGCATTGCTGTTTAAAAATAAATAATTTTAAGCCATTAAAACGCAATCAGCAGTGAAAGAGAACTCATTTGGCTATATGTGCGCGGAGTCTGAGAGACTGTTTTTGAGCGCTGAGCTCAGAGAGGCGTGCGCGGGAGTATTGAACAGTTATTTTTGCCGCTTTATAAGCTTTGAACAGTTAAATGCACACACTTTTATGTGTCAAAATGCTCATCTTTGCAAGTATCCTCATAAACAGTAATTTAGGTATTAAGTGAAAGCAAACAGCT
>NW_015505288.1:320314-321392 GCF_001515645.1 Sinocyclocheilus grahami | reverse complement strand
CCACCCCTAGGAAGCATACATACTCTTGCTCTATAATGTGACCATTATGCCAGGCCTCATCTTGAGTGTCAAATGCTGATATCTTGCTAACTGATAAAGTTTGATTGACTCATCTAAGTTTGCTGCTTATTGCCATGGATTAATCAAAAGCTTACAAGACATCTGAAAAGGCACTGGCTCTGAAGAGATCAGAAAAAGCTGTTTATGAAGTCAGAAGAGGTCAGGCTGTCAATTTTCACCTGGAAGCTGATGTTGTTTTAACAGCTGTGAAAGCTATTGACGCAGTAACATGAAGTTCTCTCACGGATATAGACGCAGTCTTTTAATATGTCAGTCAGTTCACACTGTCTCCCTTTCTGTTACAGAAGAGACATGCATTGAGGTGCTACTGCCAGGCTTTGCAGGTGTATAAAGGTAAAGGTTGGGCACTGGCTGAAGATCACATCAACTTCACCATCGGTCGGCAGTCCTTCACTCTGCGGCAGCCAGACAACGCAGTGGCCGCCTTCCGGCACATTCTCATCAACGACAGCAAACAGTCAGCTGTACAGCAGACTGCTTTCCTCAGGGAATACCTCTATGTGTACAAGGTTAGAAACACACACAGGCATCACATTACGTACAACTTAAGGCTCATTCACACCAAGAACGATAACCATATTAGCATCCACACCAACAGATGATAAAGAGAAGGCTGCAGTTATGTCATCTGCCACTTCAAGTGCTTGAGATTGTCCGTCAACGTTTTTTAGCATTGATCAGATGGGAAAAGAAAAAAAATTGTTCTGAAAGTGATTAACTAATGTTATCGTTCTTCTGTGTGGTTATTGTTATAACTGTGGTGTGAACTTCCCTATTCTCATAGAATTACAGTGATTATTAAATCTATATAGTTAACTGCCTTTTGTGAACGAGCCTTTAGTCAAGATGAAATAAAAAATAATAGTAGTCAATAATAGTCATATTTGCTTTTTATAATAAACTATTCACAAAATAATAAAAACGTTTGAATGGTACAAGTGTTCTGGTAGTGTATATATATACAGTGGTGTGAAAAAGTGTTGACCCCCTTCCTGAT
>NW_015505288.1:316116-319954 GCF_001515645.1 Sinocyclocheilus grahami | reverse complement strand
ATCCTCATAAACAGTAATTTAGGTATTAAGTGAAAGCAAACAGCTTAGAAAGAAAACGTGTAACAGTATATTGGTCGATATCGTCGACTTGATTGCACAGATACTATTTAAACTGAACTGAGCTGCATGACGACATCACTGAATTCAATGATGAACTGCCTTTAACTGAAAATTGAATGTTTACTATTGTCCTTTTGCATTATTGACACTATTTTTCCTGTTTAATTCTATAAAGCTGCTTTGGCACAATCTGTATTGCTAAAAGCGCTATATAAATAAAGGTGACTTGACTTGGATCCGGGCAGCTCTTAAAATGACAGCAGTCTAAAAATGCTGCTGTCTGTCATTCATGTTAATCAAACAACAAAAGAGAGAATATCGCTCACTGCTCTTGACTAAATCACTTTTGTAACTTTAATAAGAAGAAATATATTTTGTTTACACAGTGAAGAATATGCAGTGTTTTTATATATTTGATTACTTTATACAATGTAGCATTTCTTATTTAATTGTTCTACTGTAGTTTTTTGTCCTGTTGCTTGTAATTAGTTTCTTATTCTTATTTAATTGCTGACTGTTTACTTGTCTTAAGTGACTTTTTTTTTTACTTTAGGCTAGTATTAGTTTTTTTTTTGAAGATGTTGACACTGGTGACAATAATTATGATATTTATATCATATTATGATATTTGAATCAAAAATGTTGATATCATAAAGACTTTATTTAAAGCATAAACAATTATATTGTGATGCATGTCATTAACGTGAAATAAAATTACTCATATTGTGATATGAGTTTTTGATCATATCGCCCACCCCTAGGAAGCATACATACTCTTGCTCTATAATGTGACCATTATGCCAGGCCTCATCTTGAGTGTCAAATGCTGATATCTTGCTAACTGATAAAGTTTGATTGACTCATCTAAGTTTACAGAGAACGAGACGGCAGAAAGCTCATCCGGTTTGCTTTCATTATTTCACAAAAGCGCGATTTGTTTTTATTGTGAGTGCACACAAATAAACGTAGTCTTTACAGATTTGAAAGATGTATTACTCTTATCTTGTGCGTGCCATTATGTAGTAATTTGGAATGCACTTGGCAAAGCGAGCGATGTAATTTCCTTATTATCTTCAGCTGGCATGTTCCCGTGACAACAACATGCATTTTATATTTTAAGAAGTTTTATATATATATATTAGTTTTTATATATTATATAGCATATTTTAAAAACTTTTTAAAATATAAAATGTATGTTTATTTGTAACAGTTATGCTAACAACAATAAAAAATACATTTATGACAGTAAAACGGCAACATCTGCTGACGGACACCATGCTGTGTAGTCACGGGAACATCCCAGCTGAAGATATTAAGGAAATTACATCACTCGCTTTGCCAAGTGCATTCCAAACGACTACATAATGGCACGCACGTGCCCTGCTCACTCCAAAGTCCCCACTCCAAGGGGATAGGATGATCACTTCCATTTGGAATTTCCCCTGTGAACCGTTCGGTACCGATACTTGTATCGGCACATCCCTAATACACACATATACATATATACATATTTATATATACATGTATATAATTATATTTTAAAGTATATTAAAATAGAAACCATTATTTTATATTGTAACAACATTTTGCAAGATTACTGTTTTTTTTTCTGTATTTATCAAATAATGCAGCCTTGATGAGCATAAGAGACTTCTTTAAAAACATTATAAGTCTTACTGATCCCAAACTTTTGAACAGTAGTGTATATACATATTCTCTCTTTTTAAAGTAAATGCTGTTCTTCTGAACCTTCTATTCATTAAAGATTCCTGAGAAAAATTATTTATTATTAATATTAAGCAGCAAAACTGATTTTAAAATTGGTAATGTTAAGAATGGTTTCTTCAGCAGCATATTAGAATGATTTTTAAAGGAGCGTGTGACTCTGACGACTCTGAAGAGTAATGATGCTGAAAATTCAGCTTTGTCATCATAGGAATAAATTACATTTATAAATTATATTCAAGTAGAAAACTTGCAATGATATTTCACAATTTTAGAAATCTGAAAATAGTGATTGATTTGTACACTCATATTTCAAGATGTAAGGAAATATAACTTTGTATATTATTACTCTTCTTGCTTTTTACTGGATTTTTACACCATTACATTTTTACTATTTAACCAAACAGTAAACGCTAATAGTAAAAAAAGCAGTTTTCACAGTGAACCTGCATTTCATCTTATTTTGCTCTCAGAAAGCAGCTAGACTCTGGCAGTGTCACATTCAGGCCACTGACCCAGTTTCTTTCCCCCCACCACAATCAGACTTTAGCCCTGAGTTGAACTGTCTGTGTCTCTGTGTGAGACTGCTCTTTCGTCATCGTTTGGTTGAGTGTTTTTCATCAGCGCTCTGGCCCTGGGTTGTTCTGGTCCACAGAACTCCATCACCTTCAAGCACCCGGCCTGAATACATAATAAGAGGAAATGACAACTTTGTTTTATTTCTTAATGGGAGTTTTATGGTACCGTTCTAGCATTCCATGCAGGAACAGTTGTGTAAAATATCAGTGTCACGTATCATAGACAGCAAAAATCTTTGTGCAGTACAATGATACAGCATATGATCATTCTCAACCATCTATAGACCCTTTCTGTAAAACACATTTCCATGATTCAAAATTGAAATAACACTTTCGAATGTGGTTATTTACAGTCTAATTGCAATGTTATTTTAGTATTATTTATATACTAATGTAGTATTTATTTATATTTTGAATTATTTTGTACTATTTTCAACATAGTTAAAAACTTGTGATAGTTATCTTTATACTCATAGTTCTTTGTGTCAGCAGGCCTTAATACTAATCATTTAGGGGTGTGTGTATAATGTGCAGAAGCACTGCGTGATCACATGTTTGGCTTTGTTGGCCAATCAGAAGGCATCGATAGAAGGGATGGTACTCAGTGAATGCCTGAGTACAACTTGTACGTAAAAAGAAGAGCCTTTTCTTCAAGTGATGTTGATATTTATGACACTTTGACCTTTTGCCCTCAGAGCATGAGTCAGGTGACTGGTGACGGCTCCCTCCCGCAGCTGCCTCTGCCCTGCCTGCACAGCTCACAAACACGCGTGTTCTGCGGCCATGAGCGCAGACTCGCTGAAGGTAAGCACCCTCTGTCTGTCTCACACATTCATGTACACAAGAAAGTGATAGTTCACACGAACATGATGAAAAAAGTGTAGTTTAGTCACCCTCATTTTGTTCCAAATTGTTATGCATTTCTTTTTTCTGTGGAACACTAAAGGAGATATTTAGCAAAATGTTCATGCTGCTCTCATGCATACAATGAAAGTGAACAGAGGTTAGGGTTGGCAAAATCACCGCCAAAAATGACAAAACGCCATAAAAATAGTCCATGCATTTTTAAAGTATTATTTTTTTTCCCAGCAATGATGCATTAAACTAATTAAAAGTGGCAGTAAATGTGTTTTGTTTTATTTTCATTTGTTTCAAATAAATGCTGTTATTTTGAATTTTCTTTTCATCAAAGAATCCTGAAAAAAAGTATAACCGTTTACACAAAAATATTAAGCAGCACAGCTATTTTCAACACTGATAATAATAAGAAGCTTCTTGCGCAGGCAATTAGCATATTCGATTGATTTCTGAAGGATCATGTGACACTGCAGCCCTCTACGAACACCTTGGCAATTGAATCGCCATTGGCTAGTACATTTTTTAGTTTACTCGCCAGACTGAGATATATATATATATATATATATATATGTATATATATATACACATACACACACATATATATATATATATATATA